>NW_011508260.1:0-803 GCF_000495115.2 Populus euphratica | reverse complement strand
ATCCTAAAATTTTAATTTTTTTCAATAAAAGTTTAAATTAATTTAAAAATTAATTTTTCTTATAATCAAAACCTCCATAAATTCAATTAAACTTTAGATAAAATTTAATTGAGTACACAAACATCTGATTTTGAATATATTTTAAAAAAAAATTAAAATTTTTTATCAACAGAACTCTCATCGGTTAATGATATACTGTCAAACTTTAACTTTTTGCATTTTTGAACCTTATTAACTAATTTTTAGTTATTTTTCGGGATTCCAACATCTTTTTCTCACTCCTATTATTTTTAGGATTTTTTCTGAATATTTTTTTGATATATTCTTTTGTATTTTTTTATTTTTGTGTGGGAACCCAAAAATAGGTAGTAACATGTATTAGGACAAATAAAAAACTGAACACTAGAAAAAATAAATATTTTTTTAATTTGCATCTTATGCAAGCTTTTTTTAAAAAAAGGCCTACAAAATGTCTCTCTTTTGCATAATTTAGCATTTTTTCAATAGCATGTTTAGCATAAAAAAATCACTTTGAATGATTTAGCATTATTAAAAAAAATATTTTGTTTTTTCATGTATTTTTGGGCTTAATAACAAATTCATCAAGCTTATTGAAAGCTTAGCTAAGATAAACTGGCCCATTAGGCCTACATACTAAAAAAATAAAAATAAAATAAATAATAATAAAATTTCTCAATTTACATTATTTTTTGAAACTTAACGTCAACATCTTAAATGAATCTTTTATTTTTAGGGAATAATGTCATTTTTTAATGTGTCTAAAGACCAACATTAAGTTTTTC
>NW_011508261.1:0-803 GCF_000495115.2 Populus euphratica | reverse complement strand
TATAAGTTTAAGGTCAAAGAGCTTTCATTAAGAGAAAATAATATAAATTATATCTTGAAATCTTATCTAATAGCTTAAACTATTGATTTGAAATGATTTTTTGATAAAAATAATATAAATCATATTATTTTATTATTTTTATTTATTTGATAAAAATCAAGTACAAAGTGATATGAGTCTATACAAGTTTGAAGTTTAAAGTGATTTTACTTAAGGGAGTATGTTTAAAAATAATATAATTCTTATTTTAAAATTTTATTTAATAATTTAAACTTTTAAATTAAAATAATTTTTTATATCTTTGTTATAAAGACCTGAAACATTGAAAAGTTTTTCTAATGGGTTAGATTAAGAGATTGAGTAGTATTTTTATTATTAAAATTTAAAAATATTTTATATATTTAAAAATAATTTTAATATGATAATGTAAAAAATAATTTAAAATAAATATTATTTTAATATATTTTAAAAAAATACTTAAAAAAATCTACTAAAGAAAAGTCATGAGATTTGATTATGTGTTATAGAGCCACAATAGATTATTGATTTTATACTTTTGGTTTGGGAAAGGTGAAGTTAATTTTCAGGAAATTTCTTTTCTTGTAAATGTAAAAATTAAATTGTTGTAATAATTTTATCATTAGGGAATTTATATAATTTTTTTTATATAAAATTACAAAAGGGTATGTTTTTTGGATCTTGAATGAAATACATACATCACACGGATTTATAGCAAAAAGAAAAATAAAAAAGGTTGCTTTTGGTGGTTGGCTGCTCTTTATAGTAAAAGAAAAAGGAAGAAA
>NW_011508257.1:0-803 GCF_000495115.2 Populus euphratica | reverse complement strand
TTTCGACGTACTAATTTTAAAAATAATTTTTAAATAATAAAAGAAATATTAATATTTTTTAAAAAAATAAAAAATATTATAAAAAACAACTATAATTAAATTTCTAATCATGCGTTTAATTTATTTGATTTTTTTAAATATTTTTTAAAAATAAAATTTTATTTGGTTCGTTTAACTTCCCAGAATAATAGCATGATTTGAATTAGCTACTAGAATTAGAAAATGTCGCCATCAATGGATTGGTTTTCAACTTTGTTAGTTAGTTCATAGTGCCTTTTCTCACCCCCTTGTATTTCTTGAATTAGTCTCTTTCACGACAATGCAGCGAAGAGGGCAGATCCACAACCATACTCATTCATGATAAGAAAAGGTTCTCCCCTTTTACACCCCTCCGCTGTCTCTTGCAAGTGGGATTTAATTCTCTCTAATTTATTTATTTATTTTGAATATTTATAGGAAAGATTTGATTTTTTAAAAATTTTGGCTTTGTTTTATATTATTTTAAATTTTTTAATATTTTTAAATCGTTATATTCGATGTAATTTTTTTAAAAATAAATATTATTGTAATATTAAATAAACTTTTAATTAAGATAGTGATTGTTTTTTAAATTATTTTTATTTATAAACATATCAAATAATATATTTTTTTATAGAAACTATTTAAAAATATAAATAAATTACTTTAAAATAAAATATTAATTTTTAAACACAGAAATAAACACAAGAATGACGCATGCATGTCACAGAAAATAATCTTCTTCATCACGGTAACTTGACACGTAATTAAGCAAATAACTGGTA
>NW_011508259.1:0-803 GCF_000495115.2 Populus euphratica | reverse complement strand
CATTTTATAGTGCAAACGGGGTAGCAAAAAATCACCAGTGAAACATTTCCTGGAAGGGTGTTAAAGCCTACGTGGACATCATGTCTGTAAAGGAGATAATTAGTATTATGATAACAACTCTTTTGAGGGCATCGAATAACAATGAACGGGAAAAAAAAAATCAAATCGTAGCAAAAACGATTATATATAAGTAGGACAATTTACAGTGTTATAATATTTTTTTTTTCCAGTGCGATATTGCGGGGCTGGTCGTTTTTTTTCATGATATAAAAGAAGATGTCAAGAAAATAAGAATTTAGATAAACTTAAATTAACTTGATTAATTTAAAATTTAGAATAATCTTGAGGAAAGAAAATAAAAAAAATAAAAAATTCAATATTCTGTAAAGCAAATTTCAAATGATGAGGTTGAAAAACAGAAAGGCAGGGGGAAAAAACCAAGTTTACTTTACTCATCCACCACGTGCAACATAAAATTAGGATAAGATATTTTTTTAAATGATCTAGAAAACATTATCAAAAATAAATTAATTAATTAATTAAATATTTAAAAAAAAATCATGGGTCACTCAAGGCTAACCTAATAAACTTATAATCTAGAATAACTCTATAAAAAAACATAACTCTAGTAATGAAATTGAAATGATTAAAAAAAAATATATTAAAAAAAAATTTAATTATAAAAAAATAATAATCAAAACTATATATAGTATAACAATTAATGAAATAAAATATGGGCTTGATTAAAAAATAAAAGGATAAAAAAGTAATTAAACGACCAAGATTATATAAAACACAAATAA
>NW_011508256.1:0-804 GCF_000495115.2 Populus euphratica | reverse complement strand
AATTTAACTGTTTAAATTTTAAATTATTTTTTTAAAATTATTGGTTTGAATTTTAAAAATATAAAAAATACTACAAAATTATATAATTATTAATTTCAATGTTCATAAAATTAATCTAGATATATATAATACAAGAATATCTATATTAATAATAATAAAAATCTTTAATATCCACAGCAACGACTCCAAACTCATGAAAAATTAATTCTTCATCATGAATCAATCTCAATGCATTTATGAAGTATGAATTAGAGATGATCTTTCTGTAGCCCTGGTTCCATTCTAGAACTAGCCCATGTTTAGTAGCCAGAAACTTTGGAAGCACATAGCGTCAATTCCTCGAAAGCCAGATCTAAATAAAAAGATATTTTCAAATTAATTTGTATATTAATGATATTCTATACAGACATGATACGTTGAATAAAATAATTCCTCGTACTTAACAAATCTCTTGAACATATTCTTATTCCTTGGGATTGCAAACAGTAAAATCAAATCAAACCTCATATTTCTTTTTACAAAATTCTTACGTACTTAAATAAAATAAATATGAACGAGAATCACAAATCAGCAATGATTATGGATGGTGATGGCATGATTAAGATTGTTTTTGTTAAAAAAATTGAATTTTTTTAAAAATAATTATCATCGTAGAACCAAAAAGCTGTGCATGTTGCTAAACACCAACCTTAATTTTTTTCTTAATTTACCAATTTCAACTTTTAATATCATTTACCGGAAGCATCCTCAAGCCCGTTGCCCTTGTTCCTGTTACCAAAATCAGTCCTTTGCAGTGTTATAAAA
>NW_011508253.1:0-804 GCF_000495115.2 Populus euphratica | reverse complement strand
TATCTTTATATTTTTTGTAAGATTATAAAATGACTTTTCTATCGTTACATTTAGGAAAAAAAAAATAAGAAAAGGGTCTAGGGATGATTTTATCTTTTTTTTTTTTGTGAATGTTGAAACAACGGAGGGTGTTTTGAACTTTTCACTTTGATTAATTAATTTTTAAATTAAAGAATAATTAGAGAGTGAGATATGTCAACGACTTTATAGTGCGTTTATGGTGTATCCCTATGGTCAAATATATTTGTTTCACTATGTTATCAGAAGTGTTGTCTCGTCCTTTTTTTTACGGTGTAGTATGTGGTGGTGGTAGATGAATGATTTTTTACTGATAGTCTTTTTTTTATCTTTGCTACTTTTCTTTCTTTGAGTAAAAGTGCATACCTATTCTTTTTTCTTTTCATTTTTTAATTTTAGTTTTTAGGTTTTTTATTGTTTATTTTTGTCCTTGATCCTTTCGGAAAAGTTTTTGATGTTTTCAATTTCGACCTTGAATTACAATTTTGTCATGGATTATTGTTTCAATTTGATCTTTATTCTTTTGATTTTTGATATCTAATTCCTAACTCTTTTTTTAAAGTTTTGTTATTTTTAATTTTATCATTCAATCAAAGTTTATATTATTATTTTTAATTTAGCCCTCATTATTTTGATTTTCTTTTCCTTTTGTAAAAGTTTTTTATTTCCATTTCAATTTAACACTCTAATGTTACCTTTTTTTATGCCCTTTAATTTATTTTTTATTTTGATTCTCAAACTTTTGATGCCTTTATTTTTTTAATTATAATTTTTGATGTTATAGAT
>NW_011508252.1:0-806 GCF_000495115.2 Populus euphratica | reverse complement strand
TAAAAAGATCCATATCAATTTGAGCTAACTTGTCAAACACATGACTTGAGTCACAATACTAAGATAACCGATAAAAAGCAAATAAAAAAAATAACAAAACTCAATTCTAAAACAATCTAGTGTTGAAAGATGAAGTTCAAAAAATTCAATGAAGAAAAAGGAATTAAAAACAACAACTTAAGTCAACATGAATTAGCCTGTCAAACTTGTAACCCAGGTTATGACACCAAGATAACTACATAAAAAATAAAAAAAAATACAAAGCTTAATTTTTAACCAATTCAATATTAAATAGTAAAATTTTAAAAAAATAAAGATCATATTTAACATATTAAATAGTAAAATTTTAAAAAAATAAAGATCATAATTAACATCCAAAAATAAATGACATCCCACTTTACTGTTTTGAAAAGAGTGAGGGAAGAAAATTGACAAGTGAGGAAAGAAAAAAAAAAGAGAATAAATTAAAAAAACAGAATTTGTCAAGCCAAACTAAAGCTTCTTATCATGCACGTTGCCTTGAAAGGAAGAGCACACCAAGATTTATTAGATGTTACAAAAAAGGGTCGTCATTAGATGCCTTTGGTCGCTGCATGTACTAGCGAAAAGGATTAGTCTTTCCAATACATTGGTATATGTGTTATACACGCCAATCATTTTTTACTTTTTATCTAATTTAGTTTCTGAACATTTATTTTAGTTTCAAACTTGGTCTTTAAACATTAATCGAGCATTATAGTTTTTTTTTTGATACCACATAAAGCCAGCAGAAAAAAACCATTAAGTTCAATAGTAAATTAACTTGA
>NW_011508250.1:0-807 GCF_000495115.2 Populus euphratica | reverse complement strand
GTCCCCAGACAAAATTCAATGTGAATGCATGCCTTCTTACGAAGAAACAAAGGATTTGCTCGCAACAACAAATATTCCTTTGTTTTCTTTACATTAAATTTAACTGTAACAAACGAAAGTTGTTTCAAGTTGCAATTCAAATGCGATATATTGTGACATATATATATGTCCCACCAGAGATTCTTCAATGAGAGTACCCAGGAACTCTACCATTATCTTATTCTTCTTCTAGTGGAGGTTTTATATATGGACGCATGTTTTGTGTTTTGTAGTAGGTAAATAATAATTTTTATTTTAAATATAAGAAAAATATAAAGTATAATTTTAAGTGTTTTGGATTTGACTTTTTAGTTTGTCATTATATCAAATGATACAAAACACCTTGACTTTTTAGTTTGTCATTATATCAAATAATACAAAACACAAAAAAAAAAAATTTGAAGTAAAGAAAAAAATAAAAAAATTATTTTTGAAATTTAAAAACAAACATATTTTAATAATGAAACTTAACTTGAACTAACAAAAAAATTATCATTACCAAACTTTTATACAATATAAAAAAAATCACATCAATTTATTTATTATTTACAGTATGGAAAAAAAATCAATAAGAGAAGAAAATATTAAAGAGAAAAGAATAAAATTGCAAATATATTAAAAAAAAAATTAAAGAGAAAGAAATTAATTGTCAATGTATTGAAGCACTGCTTTATGTTCTATTCATAATAATACTATAGAAAATATTTTATTAGAAAATGGTGATGGGGCAAATACATTTTGTGTTTTTAACCCAAGTAAAGCATTTTT
>NW_011508247.1:0-809 GCF_000495115.2 Populus euphratica | reverse complement strand
GTCTAGAGTATACTTGGTACGGCGGTAGCTATTATGATTGTAATCTGAAAAAAATTATTTTATAAAAAATATTTTTAGTTAAGATTGGTTTAAAAAAATAAATATTTAATTAAAATTATGATTGAAATTAAGATTGAAAAAAAAATAGTCAATGCATTTGGTTAAGAATACTTTTGAAATTGAGTTTATAAAATAATCTTAAAAAATATATATTAATACTAATGGTTTTAAATTTAAATATCGTGAATTTAACTATTGCTATTATATCATGAAATAAATCATATTTTATATAATTTTTTTATTATTTAATTAAACTATTTATAATTCTATCACATTTGAAATATATTCGAGAATTTTTTTGGTTTCTTTAATACGCAACAACATAACTTGTAAAATATAATTAGAAACAAATTAGAATTGTGATCAAATTCTATAAATGCTATGTCATCAAGCGAATAAAATATAATTAAAAATAAAAAATATTTTTTTATTTTACATAATGACACCTGATTTAATGTATTTTATATGTTAAATCAAATCCTGCCAGATGAGAATAATAAAAATAGCTCCACTGTTTATTGAAGGATGGACGCATGGTTGAATTTCTTAGCCACACAAGAAAGCAATAGTTTTCTGCTTTCCATTTCTCTGGACTTCACACGTAATTTATTATGATACTCATGTATAATAAGTAGTTTTTTTTTATCTTAATCAAACATTTATCTAATGTGTTTTTTTAAAAAACACAAACTCCTACGCGTAGCCAAACGGATACTTAATGTCAACAAAAATTAAGATTTGGAACATAA
>NW_011500714.1:85404-98053 GCF_000495115.2 Populus euphratica | reverse complement strand
TTAGCATGTCTATACTTTATGGAAAATCATAAGGTCTTGTTCTTAACTAATGGTGGTAAAACTTTTTTTTATATTTCTACTAGTGGTTTTTGCTAGTCAATCACAAGTATAGAAAAGACTTTTTTATAGGTAAAGTTAAAAGAGATGTTACACCGTCGGTACCATTAGGTAAAGAATTGTATGATGTGGTCTCACAATACGAGGGCATTGTATTTGGTTTCCAATCTGGTAAACAAAAGTTTTATGGTTTTGGTGTACCCATCGACATGATCAAAAGATTGATGTTTTCTTCCAAGTGCAGAAATGTCGTAGTAATAAATAACCCAACAAAACTAAGGTCAAACTACAAAGAGGTTAATTGTATAAATTATAGATAACAATAATACAACAATAACAATAACAACAACAATAATAATAATACTAGTAGTAGTAGTAATAGTAATAATTAAAAAAAAAGAAGAAGATGGAAGATCAATGTAAGGATTAAACAATGATAACAACAAACGTCAAGGTTAAAGGATCTATTAATGGTATGTCAAACAAGTATAATATAAACTCTTATTATTCAATTGGAAACCACATACAAAGGAGGTTCCAATAAGATTATAAATTCTTAAAATGATTACATTAGTTATCTTCTTCAAATAATGATAATACTTGTAAATGTTGTCAGACATTCATGATTATAACTTATGTTAACAACAAATTAAGTTTCTTTCATAGCATAGGTGTCGGTTATACCATACGGTTTGTGCTATGAAAGTGCCAAGCATTTGTTGTACCAACTATTATACAACATAAATCTAGATTAGTCATTTAACAAGCAAAATATTAAAAAGTGAACAAGATAACAAATACAAAACATGTTAGTATCAAACATTAAAGTCCATGATAAGTTTACACTATACTTATTTTTACACCATTAGTATAACCTTTTCAACTTGATATAATAAACTTAACTAAACATAATGAAAGAAAGAAAAATAAATAAACAAAATAAGAACATAAATAAGAAAAGAAAAACATAAATAAACAAGATAAGAACATAAATAAGATAAAAGTTAACTAAGTAAATGAAAGAAAATGAAAGGCATAAACTTTGTATTAATGAAAGCAAAACTTCAGCAATATAAAGAGAGAAAGCAAGAGCATGATCTTGATCTGGAAACCAAGATGCCTAAATGCATGGCAAATGCCTTCTTTTATAGGCCAAAATTGGAAACTATTGATTTGATGACTAATTGATAAGTGGGTAGCTAACTCTTGACTTGGTGAAAATCCTTATCTTCTCTTGTATGCCCAAAACATTATTGATAACATCAGAATTGGAACCACTTGAAAACATGAAAGTTCTAGAAAATTATCTCAGCTTTTCAGAAAAAAAATTTATATTTGTTTCTCATTTCATGAAATTGAGATTGATTTTGTAACCAAGATGTTTTATAATGACATAAATAATGGCTTATTTAATAGATATATTTCAAATTTTATCAATTTCATTATTACATTGAAAGTTTTGGCAAATTTGGAGGAATTTAACTTTTTTAATGAAAATTGATAATGATTTAAAGGTATTTTTGAAATAGATTGAATAAGTTTAAGTTAAATTAATGATAGCTAATTAGTTGGGTATCAATAATTTGTTTAGTTCATATTATTAATTAATACATGTTGTCATTAATATTCTATATAGGTTTCATATAAGTAATGGATAATCCTTTTTAGATGTATTAAGTTTCACCTAAAAGGTTATACAAGATGGATCATTGTAATGAGATTGAGAATTTGATTAATTACATAATGTTTAACCAAAAAATATTAATGGGGTGATATTAGATGTTCATATAAAAGGTGTAAAACTAAAAAATTTCTTAATTCAGATGTTGTTACGATGTATTTTCTACAAAAAAAGGTTCATGGAAAAACACTTGTGTTGATTTGCACATAGAGAACCATGTGTTCTATCCAAGACCATTATAGAGAGGATGGTTGGGTCAACTTCTAGTTATAACAATGAGCATAAAGTTATAGATGATGATAATAATAATAATAATTGTTATAGATACAATGAGAATGAATTATGGTGATACAAGTGAATGTTCAATTGTAAATGAAGAACAAAATGCAAACACAACTAGGTTTTTTTTATCTTTTATAATATTCTGATAAACCTTTTGATTAGTACTTAAAAGTGCATTTTCATCAAGGTTTTATATCATCATTTTGCACTTCAAGTATCAATAACTCCTTAACTAAAGCATGTTTTATAATAATATATCTAATAATATAAGATACCTTTAATTTGTGGTAAATGTTCATTTCAAATGCAGGCCTATCACATAAATAAAAGGATTGATTGATGACTTTAAGAACTTAAATTGCAAGGGCAAAAAGATGACCAAAATTAGAAAAGAGATGTCGGTGCAATCCAAATGGAGGAGGTAGTCAAGTTTTGGGGGTCGTCCCTGAAGCTTTGGCACAAGGGGACATCATTGGAAAAACAATTGGAGAGGAACTTCAGGTCTCCACAATGTCGGCTCGAATGAATGCAATGTTTAACCATGCTGATGCTTTCATTGCTTTACCAGGTGGTCTAGGCACATTGGAAGAGATCTTTCATATTTCCTCTTGGGCTCAATTGCACATTCACCATAAACCCATAGGTTTGTTAAATGTTAATGGTTATTATGATAAGTTGTTGTCTTTTCTTGATCATGCTGTGGAACAGGAATTTCTAACATCTTCTGCACGACAAATCATAATCTCTGCTGCTACTGCTGAACAGTTGATTGACCAACTACAATCTTTCATTCCTGTGATTGATCCTTCCATGAGTCGCATAAATTGGTCATCTACGGGAAGCCGTAAAAAGCTTAGATTGGATTTGAGCCTTCATTTGTGAATTTTTGTGTCTTTTGGTTTTATTATTGTGTTTTGTTATTTCTTATTTTTGTTTTAGTGTGTTTCAGGTTTTGTCAGTGTTCGTTATTTCAGGTGATATCTTTTATACTCTATCTTTCTACCTTAGAACATTGAGGACAATGTCTCGTTTTGGTTGGGGGGAGAGGGTAGTAGTTGATAAAAAAAAATTGTTTTTCATTTCATAAAGCATGTGCATAATTGTTGTTACTAGGATGGCAGAGTAAAGGAGTTCTTTTGTTAAAGTGACTCTTGAGACGCATCTTAGTAACCATTCTTAACAAGGTCTATTATAATACTTCCTGAAATATTCAGGTTTACAAACTCTCGTATTGTTACCACTTAATTCTGCTCATATACTTATTTAACATGTATTCTTAAACCTTAATTTACACACACACACTTTAACATATGATTGTGGGTTGCATATTGGATTATTACATTATTTATGTTCTTTTGTTAAAGGTAACAACTAAGGGAAAGGGATTGTATATAATTAAAAAAAAAACATGAAAAAAAAGAAAGAAAAAAAAAAGAAAAAAAAGAAGAAAAAAAAATGATGATAATAAAAATGTAGATAAGTTTGGTTTCGTAGCCTCCCTAACCTAAGCAATTAAGTCCGAAGGGGTGTTTTAACACCTAATACCCTAAAGTCAACTGACTTGGGAGCTATTGGCCCAACGCTTGTTACATGGGTTGAGGAGAAAAGCTTAAGGGAATCAAACATTGCACTATCTACATATCAGTATCTGCGACCCGAGTTACTAAGCTCGTAGGGGTGTCTTAACACCTAATGCCCTAAGACCAACTGGTCTGGGAGTCATTAGCTGAAAGCTCGTTACATGGGTTAAAGATGCATGATGTTTTTAAAGTATATGTATATAGAGTTAAAAAAAAAAAAGACAAAAATAGTAATCCCAACCCAAGGAAGTTAACCTTAAACATTAGAACAAAAATTTTGTTTTCTTCCAAGAAAAGCCCCATAATTATGTGTTGATACATTGAGCACAAAAGAAAGGTTTATTAATATCTTGTTAAGTGGTATTGAGCAGATATATAAATTTAATGAGAGTTTGTTTATCTGGATAGACTAATGGAAGTTAAATGATGAATACCTTGCTTTGTGGAATATACAAATTGTTTTTCTATTTTACGCTTTGATTACTAGGGACTAGTAATAAGCTGGTTGGGGGGTGTGATTAGTACTTAAAAGTGCATTTTTATCATGGTTTTATATCATCATTTTGCACTTGAAGTATCAATAACTCCTTAACTAAAATATGTTTTATAATAATGTATCTAATAATATAAGATACCTTTAATTTGTGGTAAATGTCTATTTTTAATGCAGGTCTATCACATAAATGAAAGGATTGATTGATGACTTGAAGAACTTAAATTGCATGGATAAAGAGATGGTCAAACTTAGAGAAGAGATGTCGGTGCAATCCAAACCGGAACACTGTTCGGTAATTGGGTTATATCTGGAGCTACAGATCTCAGATTTAGGTCCAATTTATATGGATGGAAAGGTAAGACATAGGCCTACAACTTTCATATGGAGCCCAAGATCTAAAAAGGCCATTATCAAGTCCAAATTGTAGCAACAACAAAGAAGCCCGAATCTGTCTTCCAGCCCGAGCACTGTTCGGTATTTTGGCCATATCTGGAGTTCTAGAAGTCCAAATGAGCTGAATTTTTTACACAAGAAAGCTGAGACAATTGCCTACAACTTTCATGTTTACACCTGGCTCCAATTTGGATGTTATCAATGACGTTTTGGGCAGACAAGAGAAGATAAGGATTGTCACCAAGTCAAAAGTTGGCCACCCACTTATCAATTAGTCATCAAATCAATAGTTCCCAATTTTGGCCTATAAAAGGAGGCATTTGCCATGCATTTAGGCATCTTGGTTTTCAGATCAAGATCATGCTCTTCCTTTCTCTCTTTGTATTTTTTGTAATGTTTATGCTTTGCTTTCATTAATATCAAGTTTATGCCTTTCATTTCCTTTCCTTTACTTAGTTAACTTTTATGTTCTTATTTTGTTTATCTATTTTTCTTTCTTTCATTATGTCTAGCTAAGTTAGTTATGTCAAGGTGAAAAGGTTACACTAATGGTGTAAGAATAAGTATAATGTAAACTTAATATGGACTTTAATGTTTGATACTAACATGTTTTGTATTTGTTATCTTGTTCACTCTTTAATACTTTGCTTGTTAAATGATTAATCTTGATTTATGTTGTATAACACTTGGTACAACAAATACTTGGCACTTTCATAGCCCATACTGTATGGTATAATCGACACCTGAGCTATGAAAGGAACTTGATTTGTTGTTAACATAAGTTATAATCATGAATGCTTGACGAGATTTTCAAGTATTAGCAGTAATTGAATAAGATGACTAATGTAATCATGTTGACAATCTATAATCAAATTGGAACCTCCTTTGTGTGTGGTTTTCAATTGAATAATAAGAGTTTATACTATACTTATTTAACATACCATTAGTGGATTCTCTAACCTTGACATTTGTTATTATTATTGTTTAATCCTTACATTAATTTTCCATCTCCAAGTTCTCATCATCATCTTCTTCTTCTCTTTCTTTATTATTATTATTATTACTACTACTACTACTACTATTACTACTACTACTACTACTACTACTACTACTACTATTATTATTATTATTATTATTATTATTATTGTTATTGTCATTGTTGTTATTATTGTTATTACTATTATTATTGTTGTTGTTATTATTATTATTGTTGTTGTACTATTGTCGTTTATAATTTGTACAATTAACCTCCCTGTGGTTCGACCCCGGTCTTGCTGGGTTATTTATTACTTCGACACTCCTACACTTGGGAGAAGACATCAATCTTTTAGTCGTGTCACCTAGAGATAGGCAAATGGTTGAATTGATGTGCAATGGAACTTTTGAAGATAAAGACCCTGATGAAGCGATGGAGTACTTAGACTTATTAGCTGAAAATGCTCAAAATTGGGACACCGCGGGTACTTATGAGGCACCGAGTAAAACTCAACCTCATACATCTAGTGGAGGTATGTACAACCTTAGGGAAGATCATGACCTCCAAGCCAAGTTTGCATCTTTAGCTAGAAAAGTCGAGGCACTAGAATTGAAAAAGACTAGTCAATTAAAATCTGTTGAAAACATTGTGTGTCAAATATGTGAAACAAATGAACACTCAACCAATAATTGTCCAACCTTGCCTTCTTTTAAGGAATGTCTCCATGAACAAGCCCATGCTTTAAACAGTTTCCAAAGGGCCAACCACAACCCATACTCATAAACATACAACCCTAGTTGGAGAAATCACCCAAATTTTAGTTGGAAGAGTGAGAACAACAATGTACAAATTTCACAACCACCATTTCAAGCACACCACAATTTCCAAAATTCTCATGGATATGTACCTCCTTATGCTCCACCTCCTAGAAGAAATTTTGAGGAAACATTGCATGCATTCATTAAAAAGCAAGAGACAATCAATACTCAACTTGCTCAAAACATGACAGATTTTAAACATACTCTTGCAAAATTAACATCTGCTCTCAGTTTCCTAGAGAAAGGTAAGTTTCCATCTCAACCACAAGAAAATCTCAAGGGGCAATAAAATGCAAATGCAAGTAGTTCTGGAAGCCAACACATGGATCAAGTCAAATCAGTCACTACTCTGCGCAGTGGTAAGTTTATTGAAAAACCCTCTCTTGAACCTTATGAGAAAGATGATGAGTCAATCTCTGAGGGTAAGGAAGGGGTTATCTGAAAATTGCAAAGAAACGACTGATTCACCACCAGCACTTCCATTTCCTCATGCCATGACCAAACAAAGGAAAGTTAATTACAACTCTGAAATTTTTGAAATTTTCAAACAGGTAAGGATCAATATACCTTTGTTGGATGCTATTAAACAGGTTCCTTTCTATGGTAAATTTTTGAAAGATCTATGCACTGTGAAGAGGAAACTGAATGTGAAAAAGAAAGCCTTTCTAGCCGAACAAGTAAGAGCTATTCTTCAGAACAATAATGCTTTGAAATATAAAGACCCTGGTTGTCCTACAATTTCTTGCTTTATTGGAGAGCATAAAATTGAAAGAGCTTTACTTGATCTTGGAGCTAGTGTGAATTTACTTCCATATTCAATTTTTCAAAGTCTCAATCTAGGCGAGTTAAAACCAACTTCTATATCTCTTTTACTTGCCAATAGATCTGTAAAAGTGCCTAGAGGAATAATTGAAGATGTGTTAGTACAAGTCGATAAATTCATTTATCCTGTGGATTTTATTGTCTTGGACACAGAACCTATTGAAGCATGTAATTCATTTCCTGTTATTTTAGGACGTCCGTTTCTTGCAACCTCTAACGCATTAATTAATTGTAGGAATGGATTGATGAAGCTATCATTTGGAAACATGACATTGGAGATGAATATTTTCAACATTTGCAAGTAACCTGGAGATGATAATGATTTATAAGAAGTAGATCATATTGACGAATTAGTTTATGATTAACTTGAATCTACTTTAAGTAAAAATGAGTTAGATGAATCTGAAGATTTGCAAATGATTTATTCTAAGGAAGAAATCACGGATGAAACAAGCACCGAAAATGTTGATGCGAATCTTTTGTCAATAGTGACAACAGATTTGATATCTGACATCACACCAATCGATGATTACTTTCCTAATGAATCCTTACTTTCTCTTAGTCCAATGCCTTGGTATGATAAAAATATTAATTTTCTTGCTTTAGGAGATTTGCCAACTGATTGGAGTAATCAAGACAAAGAAAAGTTTTTGAACGAAGTGAAGAATTTTTATTGGGATGACCCTAACTTATTCAAATATGTCCTAATCAAATATTTCAAAGATTCATTCCCGACAATGAGGTAAGTAGTGTCATTAAACTTTGTCATTCCGAAGCATTATTTCTCGTAAAAAAAGACAGCTACAAAAATCTTTCAAAATGGATTGTATTGGCCCACCATGTTCAAGGACACGCATGTATTCTGCAAAACTTGTGAAAATTGTCAAAAGATTGATACTGGTCAAAAGGTTTTGTTTTATAATTCTCAACTCTATTCATTACCTAAAGAGCTAAGATCAAGATGGAGCAATCCTTATGGGGCCTATGATACTGAGAATTCAATGAATGACAATGATTTTAAGGAAAATAGACATCGTTTGAAAGCTTACTTTGATAAGTTTCCTAGTAAAAATGAATCAACTTGTTAGAATGATCTTGTAGATAAAGGTTGATTATTTTGTTTTTCTCACATTGTTTTTGTGTTTCTTTTTGAGTGATTTTTGCTAGTTTCTCTCACCCCAGTTAAATGGCGGATAAAGGTACTTCATGACTTAAGTCGGTTCTTTCAGTTTCCCACAATAACTGATATCTGTGTATATATTTGTGCAATTCTTTGAATCTCTCTTCCAATTCTCATTTGATAATGGACATTAATCTTGAAAATTGAAAAAGTATTTTCCCGCTCTGCCTCAGAATGCAATTACAAAAATTTACCGTGCTAGATGTGCAAGATTGAGATTGTTAATGAATCATGGAATTCCTGAAGATATTTGCTGGTTGATTGAAGCAAACGTCTGATTATTAGGTGAGTCCTCTAATTCTTTCATTTCACACATGCCTGAAACAGGTAAAAGCACTTTTGCAAAGAAACGTCATGCAAAACAACTAGAAGTCTGTCATCGAAGTGCTAGATGGACTTGTAATACACAATGTCGTTCTTTAGGAATGGTATCTATAAACCGTGAAGATAAAATACAATTCATTAAGGATGGCTTGAGTAAGGAGTCTTTAGATAATCTTCTATTGACTCTTGAGACGCATCCTAGTGGAGATGTGCATCGTGCAATTCATGATTTATGGCCACTATTTCATAAAGAACATGATCGACTTAGTCTTGGGAATCTGACTAAAAAAGACCCTGTTTGCCAGTTTTTAAGAAAACTGGATGGGAAGCCTAACCCCGACCCATAGTGGGCATTTAAGCCGTTCTTGGACGTAAAACCGAGGGAAGATGTGAGCCACAATCACAACTACTTATACATACACATGCTTTTTCAAAAGTAAATAAATAAATAAATAAAGAGAGAGAGAGAGTGTGTGTGAGACTCTAGCTGGCCTACATATAGGTGGTATGATTGCCTTTCTAATTTCTCATTTATAAAATCCTCTCTTCCTTCCTTTCATTTCTACTCAACCCATACATTCAACAAATACAGAAGTGTGTAGAAATGGCAAGTTCCTCAAGTCATCCAAATACAGAAGTGTGTAGAAATGGCAAGTTCCTCAAGTCATCAAATAAAAAGTATTTGTGTTTTCGGTGGATCTAGTTTTGGGAAAGAAAAGGAGTTTTTAGAATCAACAAATCATCTTGGTCAAGTGCTAGCTGAGAGAAAGATAAATTTAGTTTATGGGGGAGGCAGTCTTGGGTTAATGGGAGGTGTGTCAATAGCTGTATTTTTAGGAGGTAGTCAAGTTTTGGGGGTCGTCCCCGAAGCTTTAGCACAAGGGGATATCATTGGAAAAACAATTGGAGAGGAACTTCAGGTCTCCACAATGTCAGCTCGAATGAATGCAATGTTTAACCATGCGGATGCCTTCATTGCTTTACCAGGTGGTCTAGGCACATTGAAAGAGATCTTTCATATTTCCTCTTGGGCCCAACTGCACATTCACCATAAACCCATAGGTTTGTTAAATGTTAATGGTTATTATGATAAGTTGTTGTCTTTTCTTGATCATGCTGTGGAACAGGAATTTTTAACATCTTCTACACAACAAATCATAATCTCTACTGCTACTGTTGAATAATTAATTGACCAACTACAATCCTTCATTCCTATAATTGATCCTTCCATGAGTCGCATAAATTGGTCAACTAAGAAAAGTCGTAAAAAGCTTAGATTGGATTTGAGCCTTCATTTGTGAATTTTTGTGTCTTTTGGTTTTATTATTGTGTTTTGTTATTTTTTATTTTTGTTTCAGTGTGTTTCAGGTTTGTTAGTGTTCGTTATTTCAGGTGATATCTTTTATACTCTATCTTTCTACCTTTAAACATTGAGGACAATGTCTCGTTTTGGTTGGGGGGAGAGGGTAGTAGTTGATTAAAAAAAATTGTTTTTCATTTCATAAAGCATGTGCATAATTGTTGTTACTAGGATGGCAGAGTAAAGGAGCTCTTTTGTTAAAGTGACTCTTGAGACGCATCTTAGTAACCATTCTTAACAAGGTCTATTATAATACTTCTTGAAATATTCAGGTTTACAAACTCTCGCATTGTTATCACTTAATTCTGCTCATATACTTATTTAACATGTATTCTTAAACCTTAATTTACACACACACACTTTAACATATGATTGTGGGTTGCATATTGGATTATTACATTATTTATGTTCTTTTGTTAAAGGTAACAACTAAGGGAAAGGGATTGTATATAATTAAAAAAAAAGAAAAAAAATAATAAAAAAATAAAAAAAATGATAATAATAAAAATATAGATAAGTTTGGTTTCGTAGCCTCCCTAATCTACGCAATTAAGCCCGAAGGGGTGTTTTAACACCTAATACCCTAAAGTCAACTGACTCGGGAGTTATTGGCCCAACGCTTGTTACATGGGTTGAGGAGAAAAGCTTAAGGGAATCAAACATTGCACTATCTACATATCAGTATCTGCGACCCGAGTTACTAAGCTATCTACATATCAGTATCTGGGAATCAAACATTGCACTATCTACATATCAGTATCTGCGACCCGAGTTACTAAGCTCGTAGGGGTGTCTTAACACCTAATGCCCTAAGACCAACTAGTCTGGGAGTCATTAGCCGAAAGCTCGTTACATGGGTTAAAGATGCATGGTGTTTTTAAATTATATGTATATATATTTAAAACAAAAAGAAGAAAAAAAAAACACAAAAATAATAATCCCAACCCAAGGAAGTTAACCTTAAACATTAGAACAAAAATTTTGTTTTCTTCCAAGAAAAGCCACATAATTATGTGTTGATACATTGAGCACAAAAGAAAGGTTTATGAATATCTTGTTAAGAGGTATTGAGCAGGTATATAAATTTAACGAGAGTTTGTTTATCTGGATAGATTAATGGAAGTTAAATGATGAATACCTTGCTTTGTGGAATTTGCAAAAATTTTTTCTATTTTAACGCTTTGATTGTTAGGGACTAGTAATAAGCTGGTTGGGGGGTGTGATTAGTACTTAAAAGTGCATTTTCATCGAGGTTTTATATCATCATTTTGCACTTCAAATATCAATAACTCCTTAACTAAAGCATGTTTTATAATAATATATCTAATAATATAAGATACCTTTAATTTGTGGTAAATGTTCATTTCAAATGCAGGCCTATCACATAAATAAAAGGATTGATTGATGACTTTAAGAACTTAAATTGCAAGGATAAAGAGATGGCCAAACTTAGAAAAGAGATGTCGGTGCAATCCAAACCGGAACACTGTTCGGTAATTGGGTCATATCTAGAGCTATATATCTCAGATTTAGGTCCAATTTATATGGATGGAAAGGTAAGACATAGGCCTACAACTTTCATATGGAGCCCAAGATCTAAAAAGGCCATTATCAAGTCCAAATTGTAGCAACAACAAAGAAGCCCGAATCTGTCTTCCAGCCCGAGCACTGTTCGGTATTTTGGCCATATCTGGAGTTCTAGAAGTCCAAATGAGCTGAATTATTTACACAAGAAAGCTGAGACAATTGCCTACAACTGTCATGTTTTCAAGTGGCTCTAATTTTGACATTATCAATGATGTTTTGGGCAGACAAGAGAAGATAAGGATTGTCACCAGGTCAAGAGTTGGCCACCCACTCATCAATTAGTCATCAAATCAATAGTTCCCAATTTTGGCGTATAAAAGGAGGCATTTGCCATGCATTTAGGCATCTTGGTTTCCAGATCAAGATCATGCTCTTCCTTTCTCTCTTTGTATTTTTTGTATTGCTTATGCTTTGCTTTCATTAGTATCAAGTTTATGTCTTTCATTTTCTTAGTTAACTTTTATCTTATTTATGTTTTTATTTTGTTTATTTATTTTTCTTTCTTTCATTATGTCTAGCTAAATTTATTATGTCAAGGTGAAAAGGCTACACTAATGGTGTAAGAATAAGTATAGTGTAAACCTAATATGGACTTTAATGTTGGATACTAACATGTTTTGTATTTGTTATGTTGTTTACTCTTTAATACTTTGCTTGTTAAATGACTAATCTTGATTTATGTTGTATAACACTTGGTACAACAAATGCTTGGCACTTTCATAGCCCATAATGTATGGTATAACCGACACCTGAGCTATGAAAGAAACTTGATTTGTTGTTAACATAAGTTATAATCATGAATGCTTGACGAGATTTACAAGTATTAGCATTAATCGAATAAGATGACTAATGTAATCATGTTAACAATATATAATATGATTGGAACCTCCTTTGTGTGTGGTTTCCAATTCAATAATAAGAGTTTATACTATACTTGTTTGATATACCATTAGTGGAACCTCTAACCTTGACATTTGTTATTATCATCGTTTAATCCTTACATTAATATTCCATCTCCAAGTTCTCATCTTCTTCTTCTTCTTCTCTTTCTTTATTATTATTATTATTATTATTATTATTATTACTACTACTA
>NW_011500714.1:0-85293 GCF_000495115.2 Populus euphratica | reverse complement strand
GTTGTTGTTATTGTTATTATTGTTGTTTATAATTGTTGTTTATAATTTGTATAATTAACCTCCCTGTGGTTCGACCCCGGTCTTACCGAGTTATTTATTACTTCGACACTCCTGCACTTGGGAGAAGACATCAATCTTTTCATCGTGTCACCTTTATGAGATGGTTGCATAAATCACAGTAAATTATTGGTCATTATACATGTGTTTACTATAAAGTTAGATTATGGGTTGAGTAAAGTTGGTTACGATAGAATTATTGAATGTGCGAGAAGTATTTTACCTTAAATAAATATGCTAAAAGAGAACTTATATGTTGTTAAATCCATGATGAAATGCCTTGGCTTAAGATACAAGAAAATTAACACGTGTCCAAACTTCTGCATGTTATACTACCTAAAAAATGAAGATTTGATCGAGTGTAGAATTTGTGGGCATGCTCGATATAAACCTAGAACTAGCAAGGGAACAACTTTTTTCGCACATGGAATACTGAGATACTCCTCAATCACTCCTAAACTATAAAGGTTATTCATGTCTTTAAAAACTACTGAATATATGACATTATATCATTGATAAGGATGAAGTCATGATACATCCTTTCGTTGGTGAAGCTTGGAGAAATTATAATAGGGGTCTATCCTCAGTTCTCAATAGAACCATGAAACATATGTGTTGGGTTATATACAAATGGATTTAATTCATTTAGGTTATTTAATGCACCATATTCTTGTTGGCTGATGATACTCATGGTTTACAACTTGTCATTAGAGATGTGTATAATGTCGAAGTTCATGTTTTTATATACAGTCATACCTAATTTTAATAGTCTATGTAGGAATATAGATGTTTTTTCTTCGATCGTTGATTGATGAGTTGAAACAATTATGGTCATCCAATACTTTGATGTATGATGTTTGAGGAAACAAAAGTTTTAGATGATGGCGGCTTTGATATGGACTATATATGAATGATTTTCTTGCGTATGAGATGATTTTTAATTGAAGCATGCATAGAAAATTAGCATGTCTATACTTTATGGAAAATCACAAGGCCTTCACTTTAACAAATGCTAGTAAAACTTCTTTTCATATTTCATACAGAGGTTCTTGTTAATCAATCACAAGTATATAAAGAACATAAATAGGTAAAGTTGAAAGGGATGTTGCACCATCAGTACTATTAAGTAAAGAATTGTATGGTGTGGTCTCATAATACAAGGGCATTGTTAGTTTTCAATCCATTAACTAGAAGTTTCTTGGTTTTGGTGTAACCAACAATTGGGTTAAGCAAAGTTTTTTTTTTTTTTTGGAGCTTCCTTATTGGAATAATAATCTTCTCCTCCATAATCTAGATGTCATGTATATCAAAAAGAACATGTTTGAAAATATTTTTAACATGGTACTTAACGTGAAAGGAAAGACAAAGAACAACATGATTGCTAGAATAGATATACATTTGTTTTATCACTGTAAGAATATAATGTTGGTTTATGATGAGTCACAGGTCGCAAAGCCTAAAGTCAGTTTTGCCTTAGACACAAATGTATAGTTACTTGTCTACTAATAGCTTAAGAGTCTATGTTTTCCTGATGGATATGCTTTAAATATATCTAGATTGATAAATTTGAAGGATGATAAATTATATGGAATAAAAAGTTATGACTGCCACATGTTTATATAAACACTCATTCTACTTGCGTACCATAATTTATAGCTAAAAGAGATATGATATATACTATTGGAAATCAATCGATTTTTTAGAGATATATGCTCTAAAAATTTGCATACCCAACACATGGAGAAACTTGAAATAAATATCATCAAGAAATCTGAAAACTTGAGATGATATTCTCTTTATCATTCTTCAACTCAATGGAGCATCTACCCATAAATCTATTGTTTAAAATAAAAATTAGAGATCTTGTCCAGGATAGATGAAATTATCTACTGAAGTTGAATATGTTGCAATTGGTTTAGGTACTCATCAAGCTATTTGGTTGAGAAGAATTATGAAGTATGTAGGTGAAGAATAAGCTACAACATTTTTTTAGTGATAGTAAATCAGCTATAGAAATGGCAAGGAATCTAGTTTTTCATAGTAGAACCAAGCACATTGCACTTAAACATTATTTCATTCGTTAAACAACTGAGTTGTGTTCACGGAATCGATAGGGTTGCCTAGTTTTACAAACAGCAACAAATTAGTGAAGCTAAAACGAAGGAAATATAATCCATCAGCACTGATGATTCTTTTAAGTAGCTCGCTTTGTTATGTTATAAACTGGCTGTCCTTGCTAGATGTGAAAATATTCGTCTTAAGAAATTGCCTATCTAACACCACAATCAGTCTAGTGGTACTGCGCGCTATGTTCCCCTACTGAGGTAAACGATTTAACACCACAATCAGTCCACCGATACAGCAATGCTCCACTACTGTGGTAAACTCTTGCCTTGGAAGTTTTTTGGTTGATGAAATTAACATGCATAATTGACAGATAGTCAGCACTACAGAGAGATAAGGGAAGTACCAGTGTCGTCCTCGTTGCTGTGCCGTGGCCTTTGGGCACCATGAAGTATATGACGCTGCATCAAGACTTGAAGCTCAGTTCAAAGAATCAATCATTTACTTTGACGCTACTGAATACTGATACTAAAAATATTATACTGCGTGAGCTGCATGATTTATGTTGAAGAAGCATGGAAGTCAATGAACTTGCGCAAAAGAAATTGAAATTCGTCTCGACCTCCTGCTTTGGTAAAAATACCAGCTGGTTGGAACAACTTTACAGATATGGCAGCTTTTTACACAATATTTCATACTAACACTTAAATTAGCGATTACAATGTTTTCTGCGCGCGTAGTTGTTTTTCTCTTTTTACCTCTCATTCGGTGGTGTTTAAAACTGGAATCGTGACCTGAAAAGCTTTTGTTTTGGAATCAACATAGAACATTCTTGCAGATTGCATTACAAATGCAAATTACTGCTTCCACTTGCATTATAAATCAGGCAAAGCTAGCGTTCTTCTTACTCTGGCTTTAAAATCAATACAATTTTAAAGCAATTACAACCCTATTTATACTAAATAGAAAAAATAAATATTCTCTTCAAATAAGAAAACTATAAAAGCCTGATAATACTTAATTGTAAAATAAAAATAAATTTTTAAAATGAAAAAAAATAAAGATAATTAAACAAAATATTTATTTTTTCTCAAAAAAATCATGCATCATTTTATAGCTAGTTAGTCAATTCATTCAAAAACTCTCATTTTCTTTGGTTCCAACGTTTCCTCCTCATCACCTCCCTTTCCTATGGTGCAAATTGATGAAATAATGGAGAAAGAATGTCATCAGATACACTATAAAACAAAATGGGGCGGATTACTTCTAATTCTTTGATTTTGTGTTTAATTACCCTTAATTTTGCAAGTTTTGATTCACTACCATAAAATTATCAAATACAAATAAAAATACAAATGCTAATGAAAAAAAAACTATCAATAAATTGCAATAACATTTACTAATATAATATTTTCATTTGTATTAACTAATGAAAAATTTATGTCAATGAATAACAAGAGAATTACATACATTTGAAAATAAAGGAATGAAAAAAAAGTTGTATCATTATTACAAACAAAATTATTGATAAAATATGTTCATCGATAATACTCATTGGTGAATCTGTCAGAAAAGTTTAAGTTATAACCTGACAAACGACGCCCCCTCTACCCCTCCCTCATTTCTTATTTTCTTCCTTGTTATTTGTAGAAAACAGCACATAACACCCTATATTTTGTCGCAAATCAAGTTATCATCATCATAAATCCAACAGCTCCAACACTTAGTCTGTCAGCATCCGTGTTCTGGTTCAATTGTTTTTTTAAGATTCGTCATATTAAGTAAGCAAAGCTACCATGTTTCTGTTGTAATCCATTTTTAAAATGTTAATTATTATTTTTTTGACATTTTGATGTAGTATATGTAATTTGTTTATGTGTTTACTTGTTTTATAGCTTTTTCCCATATAAATTTATTGTATGAATATATAATTTGTACTTGTTAGGGTTTGTTTAAGATTTTAAAAATTTGTATTTGTTTGTCATTTTATGAAATTGAGTTTGATTTTATAACATAAATGTTTTCTATTGAAAATAATGGCTTATTTATTAGATACATTTTACATTTTGTCAATTTTATTGTTACATTGAAAGTTTTGGTAAATTTGAAGGAATTTAATTTTTTGGAGAAAATTGATAATGATTTAAATGTACTTTTAAAATAGATTGATTAAATTTGAGTTAAACCAATGATAGCAAATTACTTGGGTACCAATAATTTGATTAGTTCATATTATCAATTAATACATGTTGTCATCAATATTCTATATAGGTTTCATATAAGTAATGGATAATCTTTTTTAGATATATCAAGTTTCACCTAAAGGGTTACACAAGATGGGATCATTGTAATGGAGTTGAGAATAATATTAATTACACATTGTCTAATCCAAGAATTATTAGTATAGGTGATATTAAATGTACATGTAAAAAGTATAAAAATAAAATTTTTTGATCCAGATGTTGTTACGACGCATTTTTTACAAAAAAGGATTTATGAAAAAAAATACTTGTGTTAGTTGTATATAGAGAACCATGTATTCCTTACAAGACCATAGTAGAAAGGATGATTGGGTCAACTTCTACTTCTAGCAATGAGCATGAAGTTGTAGATGATAATAATAATAATAATAATCGTTATAAGAGTATGATTATAGATACAATGAGAATGAATTAGGGTGATGCAAGTGAATGTTCAATCATAAATGAAGAACAAAATGCAAACACAATTAGATTTTTTGATCTTTTAAAAGCTTCTAATGAACCATTAAGGGATTGGTGCACAAATCATAATTAATTATTGGTTGTTGCATAGTGTTTATCAAATCAAATAATGGATTGAGTGAGGCTGGTTATGATAGAATCATTGAATGAGCAAAAAATATTTTACTTGAAGGGAATAAGCTAAAAGAGAACTTATATGCTCTTATGTCCATGATGAAATGCATTGGGTGAAGATACAAGAAAATTAACATGTGTCTAAACTTTTGCATGTTATACTACCTAGAAAATGCAAATTTGACCGAGTGCAGAACTTGTGGGCATCCTTGGTATAAACCTAGAACTAGCAAGGGAATGACTCTATTTGCACATAGAATACTAAGATACACCTCAATCAATACTAGACTACAAAGGTTATTCATGTCTTCAAAGACTACTGAATATATGACATGGCATCATTCATAAGAATGGAGTCATGGTATGCCCTTTTGACTGTAAAGCCTAAAAACATTTAACAAGGTCCATCCTCAATTCTCAATAGAACCACAAACATATGTATTAGGTTATATACATGTGGATTCAATCCATTCAGATTATCTGATGCACCATATTCTTATTAGCTGATGATACTCACAGTTTATAACTTGTCACCAGAGATATGTGTCGCACCCTCGTGAGAGCGCGACATCGCGGCGACGCTTTCCGGAGTAGGGAATCATGTCAGGGTCTTTATTTTGTGAATAAGGGAGGTGCCATCTAGTATTATGGTTACTAGGAAACCTAACTAGTCTTTCAGAGATTCTAAAGCAAGTGACGGTTGCGTAAAGGGAAGGTTTTAGCGCCCCTAATATGCCCTACCTAAGGTAAGTTGCTTGGTGTTTGGTTTGCCATAAAATTTCTATTATGTTGGTGTTTTTTAATCCCATCAGTTTTCCTAGGATAGGTTTACTATGATGAAAAGAAAAAACTTGGGTTCAAAGTTTAAAAATAAGAAACCTTGGCCAATAAGATCATACCTTCAGATATGTCTATAGAGTGTCAAGGAGAATTGATGCAGATTTCTTGAAATCTATGTTTAATTTGAACTAAATCACAATGAAGAAAAACAAAAAAGAAACCAAGTTAGAAATCTAAGGAAATTCAAGGTACTTTAAAAGCTCATTTTTGCCTTAGTATTTCATAATTTCATGACTCATAAATCATGGAATAAAAATTGAAATGTCTCCAGTTATAATTGAGGCTTCTTTCAATTATGTGTAATTAAATTGTTCTAAATAACATTTTGGGCACAAATATACCCTTATGTTAAAAATGAACAAGTTGTATTTCTCTCAACAATATTTTGGACATTTACTTTTCATAGGTTTCTTTGTCCTTATATTATTAAAAGATAATGTCTTATTATTCCTAGAAAAAATATTATGGATATTAACCATTTGGGGTTTTTTTATCCAAATATTAATAGTGAATAATGCAAATTATTCTTAACAATATTTTGGATATTAACCCTTTTAAGATTTCTTTATCCAAATAATAATAGTGAATAATCAATGAATTCCCCAAAAATAAGATTTTTATATTTTTGGAATATTAGCCAACATCCTTTGGAACTTACAAACATGTTGTAAAATCCAAAATGGAAGAAAATAATTTTTGTGTTTAAGAAATCCATGCTAAAATATATTTTAAAAAAAAACTTTGAATATTTGTTTTTCTTTTTAAAAGAGAAATGCTCAAAATATGTTAGGGTATTTGCCGTATGTATGAAAACATCTTCTTTTTTCAGGTATGTATATATATTGCAACATTTCATTGAATAAAATTGGATATTTTAATAACAAACTGGTATTTTTACAATATAAATATATAAACCACAAAATAAATATATGAGAAAACCAACGATCTTACTCTTTTTTTTTTATTGAGGCTGGGTCCAGCTCAACTCACGTTGTTGGGCCAGACCCAGCTGACCTAGCCAAGTCACTTGCCCAAACCGGTGACCCGGTTGGGCAAACAATGCCTCCTTAGGGCATTTACTTGATAATTGACAGCTGATTGTGCATCAAAAGTGTCATTAAGTCTCTTATTTTACATATGTATTTATTGTTTTTATTTGGTTGTTTTTATAATAATTGATGTGTTTTTTAGTAATGAAGTTTGTTTTAATGTTTTGATAGGTTTTTGGAGCTTAAATGAATTAATTCAGAAAATTCAACGTCGGAATTCAGAACAAAGAATTGAAGAGACATTTAGTTGAAGATTGAAGCAAATCTTGGTTCAAATAAGTGCTCCAAATTTGTCCCAAAAATCAATTCTATTCCAATTCTAGAAAAGAATATCATATGATTTATTTCAAGCCCAAACTTGCCTTATGTTGTGTGCAAACTTCAACCATTAAACACTCAAGGTTTCAATGTCAATCTTAACCCAAATAATAAGTACATTTGTATACTTATTTGATGCTCAAATTCAGCCCAAAATCAGCCCAAAATCAGCCCTAAATCAACCCCAAATCAACCTTCAAACTAACCCAAACACAATCCATGATCTTACATGTCCACACAACAAATAACAATTGATTTATTTTGGGTAATCCATTGATCCAAGAAGGCAAGCACATGGATGGAAAGCTGGAGGGGATATTTTAACATTATTTTGGGTCAAAAAGAAGAAGGAGACACCTCATAAATGAGGAAGAAAAATGTGCACCAAAGTAGTTGTAAAGCTGTCTTGATTTGATTTTTCAGAACACCTTTCGGTGTTTTGCCCATAACTTTTGACTCAGGTGTCCAAATGAGCTGTTCTTTAATGATCTGGAAAGGTGACAGAATTGTCTATAAATAGGTCTCTAATAGACTTCTCCAAAAAAAGCTTCTAAGAGGGTCGAATTGCTGTCCAAAGTTAGAATCAGATTTGTGTCCGAATTTTTTCTGAAATTGTATTGTGTTCTTCTTTATAGATTTCGGTTCTTTAGTTTGTAAAACTTATTTTTTCAGTTGGATTCAAGTTCTTTCATGTTTATTGAAGTGTTCTTATATATAATCATGGTTGGCTAAACTCTTTCTTGGATCCAAATCAAGGATAATGGTGATTAAGGTGAGTTCTTTAGGATATGAATGAATCTTAATGTTTATCTTCTTATTTTCTTCATGAATGATTTATTATTGTAAAGAAATTTTAGAAATCATTTAGGTAATGTTATAATCTTGAATTTTTATGCACAAACTTTAGTTTTGGTATAGAGATTGCTTGATTCAATGTCTTACTTAATATGAAAGTACTTGTTCATTCTTAAGCAATAATCAATCTTCATCTTTCTAATCTTCATTGTAATATCTTCCTATCTAATATCACCATTGTTGAGATTAGGTTGAGTTATCTTATATATGTTGAAGAAATCACCAATACATCACCATTAAAATTGATTTGGACCAAGACTTACTTTTCTTGTCATTTAAAATCTATTTACATTTTTTTTTATCTTTGAAAACAAATCCATCAATTATTTTGAACCAAGTTATTGTTAATTTAATTTCTCTTGAGTTTTTTTTTGTTACTTAGCTTAATTTCCAGATCTAGCTCTCTGTGGATATGACCTCGATCTTACCGAGTTAATTGCTACATCGCACACTCGTGCACTTGCGAGTTAAAACAAGCCGATCATAAAAAGCGGTCAAGCAACAGCGAAGAAGATGATGCTGAAGCTCTTGCGAACAACCAGTGATCACTAGTTTTGGAGACAATGACAAACACTAGCAAAGCTGGTGTTGGTCTCTATCTTTGTCTTTTTCTTCTTGTCGATGCCTCTTTGGATATGGTGAAGACAATGATGAAGGTGTGATGTGCTAGTGGAATGGATGTTCTGTTAAAGAACCATCTCAACCCAATAGCTTAAACGTTAGGTAAGGTTTAAGATATGATTTATGTTATTCTCTAACACCCTTAAATGAAAGCTCTTTGGGCTTGAAACTTGCACAGGCTCATATTACCTTGCGCTTGATTTTTGTTAAATAAATGGGAGTGGTGTTCGAACTCATGACCAGTTGGTCATCAAGGCTCTAACACCATGTCAAAGAACCATCTTAACCCAATAGCTTAAGTTGTTAGGTAAGGTCCAAGATATGATTAATATTATTTTTTAACACGTTTTCCGCTCTACGTTTCTTGCTCTTTTTCTGTTTTCCTGTTGGCTGTCTCTCTCTCGTTACTTTTCCTCCCTTTTTTTTTATTTTTTTACCTCCTCCTTTAGGTCAGTAGAGGAGGCTTATATATAACCTATACACGGCTCCATTTAGGAAACAAAATACACTAATCTAGGATACAATTCCAGGTTACTTACAATAAGATAAAATGAATTAGAAAAATATACTATTTTGATTGATATTTTAGTGATTCTAGATGTTATTTTCTCATGATTAAAGGGTGGTGCAGCTCCTTTCTGTCCTCCCACAACTAGCACTATAAGGCCAATTATTTCCTTCGGTCTAAGGTAGAAAAAAAAACATGATCTCCAGCTCCAAAATGAAGTGATAGAATAATGAAAACCAGTGAGAATAGTTGTGTAGAGAAAAGGAAAGAATTGCAAATGGGGAGGGGTATTGTTCAAAATATAAATGAATAGTACCATGCTACAAAGTCTTATCTCCTTATTCGACATGGTAGAATTCCTTTCATTTTCTAATGACTAGTTCCCCTTTTCAACTTCTCAAAACCCAACCAATTTCCTTTTAATTTCATCTTCAATTAAATCCCTCATTTTAACACTTCTCAATTTAGTCCTTGGTCCTAAAAAAGTCCTTCAAATCGGCTCGTAATCCCTCAAATTAGACCTGCGAACTTAGGCTAGAACCTTTCTCACTGTAGAATTCCCTACTTTCACACTAAATATTCAAATTGGAATATCTTGGGTTTTTGATATCGAAATTATACGATTCAAAAATCTAAATTCATCTACAAGTATAGGACTACAACTTTTATGAAGGATTCAAAGTTAGATAAAATCATTTTAAAGAACAGAATCTGGCCACAATTTTGTTGGTCAAAAAGGGTTTTCTAATTTGATTCAAAAATTGACAATGCCAAGCATCTCGATATGACTAAGATTCTAACTTAAAAACAGTGGGCCCTTAGACCCAATAAAAATGTAGATCAATACTTTAACATGTCACGAATGACAGAATATAGCTAGGTTGGTTGGATATTACATGAAATCAAGTCAGAATCAAAGTCTAAGTTGGAACAAAATTGGTATTACAATAGAATTGTGACAACAATAGAATCAATTTTTTAGCGCAAATTTTAAGGGATTTATCTAACCTTAAAGACCAGATAAAGAAGAAACGAATTTAGCATTATGAAGACTCCTAATTAGCTTAAAAATCATAACGATTTTGATAATAAAGAGGGAGTATAAGAGAGCAGAAAACAATTGAAACAGGGTTTGCAAAACACCTTTTTATTCTCTACTTTTGTTAATCTTCCAACAACCATGAACTAAACTCCTGCATTAATTCAGTTCAAAAGAGGTACACACCATCTCCAGCATGTAGGGCCTAAAAATGAGTAACAACAATGTGTATGATGCCGAAAGTTCATTTTTTATATATATAGTTATACCTAATTTTAATAGTTTACGTAGGAGTATAGATGTTTGTCGTCGATTGTTGATTGATGAGTTGAAATAATTGTGGTCATCCAACACTTTGACATATGATGTCTTGAGGAAACAAAAGTTTTAGATGATGGCGGCTTTGATATAAACTATCAATGATTTTCTTGCATATAGGATGGTTTTTGGTTGAAGCATGCATAGAAAATTAGCACGCCTATATTTTATGGATAATCATGAGGCCTTTACCTTAACAAATGGTGGTAAAACTTCTTTTTATATTTCTACCAGAGGTTCTTGTCAATTAATCACAAGTACAAAAAGAACATAAATGACTTCTTTATAAGTAAAGTTGAAAGGGATATTGCACCATCAGTACCATTAGGTGAAGAATTGTATAGTGTGGTCTCATAATACAAGGGCATTGTGTTTGGTTTTCAATTCGGTAAGTAGAAGTTTCTTAGTTTTGGTGTGACCAACAATTAGGTGAAGCAAAGTATTGTTTTTGGGAGCTTCCTCATTGGAATAATAATCTTCTCCTCCATAATTTGGATATCATGTATATAAAAAAAAACATGTTTGAAAATATTTTTAACGTGGTAATGGACATAAAAGGAAAGAAAAAGGACAACATGATAGCTAGAATGGATATACATTTGTTTTGTCACTATAAGAATATGGAGTTGCTTTACAATAGGTCACGAGTCGCAAAGCCCAAAGTCAGTTTCGCCTTAAATAAGAACGCATAGTTAGTTGTTTACTAATGACTTAAAATCTATGTTTTCCTGATGGATAGCTTTGAGCATATCTAGATTGGTGAATTTGAAGGATGATAAATGATTAGTACTTAAAAGTGTATTTTATCAAGGTTTTATATCATCATTTTGCACTCGAAGTATCAATAACTCCTTAACTAAAGCATATTTTCTAATAATATATCTAATAATATAAGATACCTTTAATTTATGGTAAATGTTCATTTTAAATGCAGGCCTATCACATAAATGAAAGGATTGATTGATGAATTTAAGAACTGAAATTGAAAAAACAAAGAGATGGCCAAACTTAGAAAAGAGATGTCGGTGCAATCCAAACCAGAATACTGTTTGGTAATTGGGTCATATCTGGAGCTATAGATCTTAGATTTAGGTCTACTTTATATGGATGGAAAGGTAAGACATAGGCCTACAACTTTCATATGGAGCCCAAGATCTAAAAAGGCCATTTTCAAGTCCAAATTTGTCTTCTAGCCCGAGCACTGTTTAGTGTTTGGCCTATATCTGGAGTTCTAAAAGTCCAAATGACCTGAATTTTTTATACAAGAAAGCTGAGATAATTTCCTACAACATGCATGTTTTCAAGTGGCTCCAAGTTTGACGTTATCAATGATGTTTTGGGCAGACAAGAGAAGATAAGTATTGTCACCAAGTCAAGAGTTGGTCACCTACTCATCAATTAGTCATCAAATCAATAATTCCTAATTTTGGCCTATAAAAGGAGGCATTTGCCATGTATTTAGGCATCTTGATTTCTAGATCAAGATCATGCTCTTGCTTTCTCTTTTTGTATTTTTTGTAATGTTTATGCTTTGCTTTCATTAATATCAAGTTTATGCCTTTCATTTCCTTTCATTTACTTAGTTAACTTTTATCTTATTTATGTTCTTATTTTGTTTATTTATTTTTCTTTCTTTCATTGTGTTTAGTTAAGTTTATTATGTTTCTTATTTTGTTTATCTATTTTTCTTTCTTTCATTATGTCTAGCTAAGTTAATTATGTCAAGGTGAAAAGGTTACACTAATGGTGTAAGAATAAGTATAGTGTAAACTTAATATGGACTTTAATGTTTGATACTAACATGTTTTGTAATTGTTATCTTGTTCACTCTTTAATACTTTGCTTGTTAAATGACTAATCTAGATTTATGTTGTATAACACATGGTACAACAAATGCTTGGCACTTTTATAGTTCATACTATATGGTATAACCGACACCTGAGCTATGAAAGAAACTTGATTTGTTGTTAACATAAGTTATAATCATGAATGCTTGACGAGATTTACAAGTATTAACATTAATCGAATAAGATAACTAATGTAATCATGTTAACAATCTATAATCTAATTGGAACCTCCTTTGTGTGTGGTTTCCAATTGAATAAAAAGAGTTTATACTATACTTGTTTGACATACCATTAGTGAATCCTCTAACCTTGACATTTATTATTATCATCGTTTAGTCCTTTCATTAATATTCCATTTTCAAGTTGTCATCTTCTTCTTCTTCTTTTGTTTATTATTATTATTATTATTATTGTTGTTGTTGTTGTTGTTGTTGTTGTTGTTGTCGTTGTTGTTGTTATTATTATTATTATTGTTATCTATGCACTATGAAGAGGAAACTCAATGTGAAAAAGAAAGCCTTTTTAGCCGAACAAGTAAGTGTCATTCTTCAAAACAATAATGCTTCGAAATATAAAGACCCAGGTTGTCCTATAATTTCTTGCTTTATTGGAGAACATAAAATTGAAAGAGTCTTACTTGATTTTGGTGCTAGTGTGAATTTACTTCCATATTTAGTTTTTCAGAGTCTTAATCTAGGTGAGTTAAAACCAACTTCTATAATTCTTTTACTTGCCAATAGATCTGTAAAAGTGCCTAGAGGAATAGTCGAAGATGTGTTAGTACAAGTTGATAAATTCATTTATCATGTGGATTTTATTATCTTGGACACACAACCTGTTGAAGTATATAATTCATTTCCTGTTATTTTAGGACGTTCATTTCTTGCAACTTCTAACGCATTGATTAATTGTAGGAATGGACTGATGAAGCTATCATTTGGAAACATGACATTGGAGATGAATAATTTCAACATTTGCAAGCAACCTAGAGATGATAATGATTTACAAGAAGTAGATCATATTGACGAATTAGTTTATGATCAACTTGAATCTACTTTAAGTAAAAATAAGTTGGATGAATTTGAAGATTTGAAAATGATTTAATCTCAAGAAGAAATCATGGATGAAAAACACACCGAAAATATTAATACAGATCTTTTGTCAAAAGTGACAATAAATTCGACATCTGATATCACACCAATTGATGATTACTTTCCTAATGAATCTTTATTTTCTCTTAGTCCAATGCCTTGGTATGATAAAAATATCAATTTTCGTGCTTTAAGAGATTTGCAAGTTAATTGAAGTACCCACGACAAAGAAAAGATTTTTAAAGAAGTGAAGAACTTTTATTGGGATGACCCTAACTTATTCAAATATTGTCCTAATCAAATATTTCAAAGATGTATTCCTAACAATGAGGTAAGTAGTGTCATTAAACTTTGTCATTCTGAAGCATGTGGGAGTTATTTCTCGTAAAAAAAGACAGCTGCAAAAATCTTTCAAAATGGATTTTATTAGTCCACCATGTTTAAGGACACGCACGCATTCTGCAAAACTTGTGAAAATTGTCAAAAACTTGATATTGGTCAAAAAGTTTTGTTTTATAATTCTCAACTCTATTCATTCCCTAGAGAGCTAAGATCAAGATGAAAGCTTACTTTGATAATTTTGAATGACAATGTTTTGAATGATAATGGACATCATTTGAAAGCTTACTTTGATAATTTTCCTAGTGAAAATGAATCGACTAGTTTGAATGATCTTGTAGATAAAGGTTCATTATTTTGTTTTTCTCACATTGTTTTTGTGTTTCTTTTTGAGAATCAGCAAATCATCTTGGTCAGGTGCTAGTTGAGAGAAAGATTCATTTAGTGTATGAGGGAGGCAGTTTGGGGTTAATGGGAGGTGTGTCAATAGCTGTATTTTTAGGAGGTAGTCAAGTTTTGGGGGTCGTCCCGAAGCTTTAGCACAAGGGGACATCATTGGAAAAACAATTAGAGAGGAACTTCAGGTCTTCACAATGTTGACTCGAAAGAATGCAATGTTTAACCATGCTGATGCCTTCATTGCTTTACCAAGTGGTCTAGGCACATTGGAAGAGATCTTTCATATTTCCTTTTGCGCCCAACTGCACATTCACCATAAACCCATAGGTTTGTTAAATGTTAATGGTTATTATGATAAGTTGTTGTCTTCTCTTATAGGTTTGTTAAATGTTAATGGTTATTATGATAAGTTGTTGTCTTTTCTTGATCATGCTGTGGAACAGGAATTTCTAACATCTTCTGCACGACAAATCATAATCTCTGCTACTACTGCTGAACAATTGATTGACCAACTACAATCTTTCATTCCTGTGATTGATCCTTCCATGAGTCGCATAAATTGGTCATCTACGGGAAGCCGTAAAAAGCTTAGATTGGATTTGAGCCTTCATTTGTGAATCTTTGTGTCTTTTGGTTTTATTATTGTGTTTTGTTGTTTCTTATATTTGTTTCAGTGTGTTTTAGGTTTGTGAGTGTTCGTTATTTCAGGTGATATCTTCTATACTTTATCTTTCTACCTTAGAACATTGAGGACAATGCTTCATTTTGGTTGGGGGGGGAGGGTAGAAGCTAAAAAAAAACTAAACGTGTTTTCTATTTCATAAAGCATGTGCAAAATTGTTGTTACTATGATGGAAGAGTAAATGAGATCTTTTTATGACTCTTGAGATGCATCTTAGTAACCATTCTTAATAAGTTCTATCATAATACTTCTTGAAATATTCAGGTTTACAAACTCTTGCATTATTATCACTTAATTCCGCTCATATACTCATTTAACATGTATTCTTAAACCTTAATTTACACACACACACTTTAACATATGATTGTGGGTTGCACAATGGATTGTTACGTTATTTATGTTCTTTTGTTAAAAATAACAACTAAGGGAAAAAGATGATATATAATTTTAAAAAAAAAAGAGCAAAAAAAAATAATGATAATAAAAATGTAGATAAGTTTGGTTTCGTAGCCTTCCTAACCTAAGCAATTAAGGCCGAAGGGGTGCTTTAACACCTAATACCCTAAAGTCAACTGACTTGGGAGCTATTGGCCCAACGCTTGCTATATGGGTTAAGGAGAAAAGCTTAAGGGAATCAAATATTGCACTATCTACATATCAGTATCTACGACCCGAGTTACTAAGCTCGTAGGGGTGTCTCAACACCTAATGCCCCAAGACCAACTGGTTTGGGAGTCATTAGCCGAAAACTCGTTACATGGGTTAAAGATGCATGGTGTTTTAAGTTATATGTATATATATTAAAAAAAAATAAAAAAGAAGAAGAAGAAGAATTAATAATCCCAACCCAAAAAAGTTTATTATGTCAAGGTGAAAAGGTTACACTAATGGTGTAAGAATAAGTATAGTGTAAACTTAATATGGACTTTAATGTTCGATACTAACATGTTTTGTAATTGTTATCTTGTTCACTCTTTAATACTTTGCTTGTTAAATGACTAATCTTGATTTATGTTGTATAACATTTGGTACAACAAATGCTTGGCACTTTCATAGTTCATACTGTATGGTATAACCAACACCTGAGCTATGAAAGGAACTTCATTTGTTATTAACATAAGTTATAATCATGAATGCTTGACGAGATTTACAAGTATTAGCATTAATCGAATAAGATGACTAATGTAATCATGTTAACAATATATAATCTGATTGGAACCTCTTTTGTGTGTGGTTTCCAATTGAATAATAAGAGTTTATACTATACTTGTTTGACATATTCTATTTTACGCTTTGATTACTAGGGACTAGTAATAAGCTGGTTGGGGGGTGTGATTAGTACTTAAAAGTGCATTTTTATCATGGTTTTATATCATCATTTTGCACTTGAAGTATCAATAACTCCTTAACCAAAGCATGTTTTATAATAATATATCTAATAATATAAGATACCTTTAATTTGTGGTAAATGTCTATTTTTAATGCAGGCCTATCACATAAATGAAAGGATTGATTGATGCCTTGAAGAACTTAAATTGCAAGGATAAAGAGATGGCCAAACTTAGAAAAGAGATGTCGGTGCAATCCAAACCGGAACACTGTTTGGTAATTGGGTCATATCTAGAGCTATATATCTTAGATTTAGGTCCAATTTATATGGATGGAAAGGTAAGACATAGGCCTACAACTTTCATATGGAGCCCAAGATCTAAAAAGGCCATTATCAAGTCCAAATTGTAGCAACAACAAAGAAGCCCGAATCTGTCTTGCAGCCCGAGCACTGTTCGGTATAACAATTATATGAATATGAAAAGAAAGGAAAGAGAAAAAAAATTTGCAAATAAAAGTAATAGCTCCAATTTGCAAATGGAGCCATATCTAGAGTTCTAGAAGTCCAAATGAGCTGAATTGTTTCCACAAGATAGCTGAGACAATTGCCCACAACTTTCATGTTTTCGAGTGGCTCCAATTTTGACGTTATCAATGATTTTTTGGGCAGACAAGAGAAGAAAAGGATTGTCACCAAGTCAAGAGTTGGCCACCCACTTATCAATTAGTCATCAAATCAATAGTTCCCAATTTTGGCCTATAAAAGGAGGCATTTGCCATGAATTTAGGCATCTTGGTTTCCAAATGAAGATCATACTCTTGCTTTCTCTCTTTGTATTTTTTGTAATGTTTATGCTTTGCTTTCATTAATATCAAGTTTATGCCTTTCATTTCCTTTCATTTACTTAGGTAACTCTTATCTTATTTATGTTCTTATTTTGTTTATTTATTTTTCTTTCTTTCATTATGTCTAGCTAAGTTTATTATGTCAAGGTGAAAAGGTTACACTAATGGTGTAAGAATAAGTATAGTGTAAACTCAATATGGACTTTAATGTTTGATACTAACATGTTTTGTATTTGTTATCTTGTTCACTCTTTAATACTTTGCTTGTTAAATGACTAATCTTGAGTTATGTTGTATAACACTTGGTACAACAAATGCTTGGCACTTTCATAGCCCATAATGTATGGTATAACCGACAGCTGAGCTATGAAAGGAACTTGATTTGTTGTTAACGTAAGTTATAATCATGAATGTTTGACGAGATTTACAAGTATTAGCATTAATTGAATAAGATGACTAATGTAATGATGTTAACAACCTATAATCTGATTAGAACCTCCTTTATGTGTGGTTTTCAATTGACTAATAAGAGTTTATACTATACTTGTTTGACATACCATTAGTGGATCCTCTAACCTTGACATTTATTGTTATCATTGTTAAATCTTTACGTTAATATTCCATCTTAAAGTTCTCATCTTTTTTTTCTTCTTCTTCTTTTTCTTTATTATTATTATTATTATTATTATTATTATTGTTAGTATTACTACTAATACTATTACTACTACTACTACTACTATTATTATTATTATTATTATTATTATTATTATTATTATTATTACTATTGTTGTTGTTGTTGTATTATTGTTATTTATAATTTGTACAATTAACCTCCTTATGGTTCGACCCCAGTCTTGCTGGGTTATTTATTGCTTCGACACTCCTACACTTGGGAGAAGACATCAATCTTTTAGTCGTGTCAAGTTTTTGGCGCCGTTATCGGGGAGGTAAGTTTTGTATAAATTATAATATCTATTTTATTTTCACTTTTCACTTTTCTTGTATATAACTTTGTTTCTTTTCTCTTGTTTCTTCTTCTTTTGTTTTGTTCTTCCTTTTGTTCTATTCCTACACGTGCATGAAAGTGTGGTCACGTATATCAAGTGGTAGACTTTGTAGGATATCCTCAGCATTTTCAGAAAATATGGCCGAAGAAGATACCCAAAATCAGCCCCAAATCAGCCCTAAATCAACCCCAAATCAACCCAAACACAATCCATGATCTTACATGTCTACACAACAAATAACAATTGATTTATTTTGGGTAATCCATTGATCCAAGAAGGCAAGCACATGGATGGAAAGCTGGAGGGGATATTTTAACATTATTTTGGGACAAAAAGAAGAAGGAGACACCTCATAAATGAGGAAGAAAAACGTGCACCAAAGTAGTTGTAAAGCTGTCTTGATTTGATTTTTCAGAACACCTTTCGGTGTTTTGCCCATAACTTTTCGGTGTTTTGCCCATAACTTTTGTTCTTTAATGATCTGGAAAGGTGACAGAATTTCCTATAAATATGTGTCTAATAGACTTCTCGAAAAAAAGCTTCTAAGAGGGTCGAATTGCTGTCCAAAGTTAGAGTCAGATTTGTGTCCGAATTTTTTCTGAAATTGTATTGTGTTCTTCTTTATAGATTTTGGTTCTTTAGTTTGTAAAACTTATTATTTCAGTTGGATTCAAGTTCTTTCATGTTTATTGAAGTGTTCTTATATATAATCATGGTTGGCTAAACTCTTTCTTGGATCCAAATCAAGGATAATGGTGATTGAGGTGAGTTCTTTAGGATATGAATGAATCTTAATGTTTATCTTCTCATTTTCTTCATGAATGATTTATTATTGCAAAGAAATTTTAGAAACCATTTAGGTAATGTTATAATCTTGAATTTTTATGCACAAACTTTAGTTTTGGTATAAAGATTGCTTGATTCAATGTCTTACTTAATATGAAAGTACTTGTTCATTCTTAAGCAATAATCAATCTTCATCTTTCTAATCTTCATTGTAATATCTTCCAATCTAATATCACCATCGTTGATATTAGGTTGAGTTATCTTTTATATGTTGAAGAAATCACCAATACATCACCATTAAAATTGATTTGGACCAAGATTTACTTTTTCTTGTCATTTAAAATCTATTTACACTTTTTCATCTTTGAAAACAAATCCATCAATTATTTTCAACCAAGTTATTGCTAATTTACTTTCTCTTGAGTTTTTTTTTTGTTACCTAGCTTAATTTCCAGATCTAGCTCTCTGTGGATATGACCTCGATCTTACCGAGTTAATTGCTACATCGCACACTCATGCACTTGCGAGTTAAAACAAACCGATCATAAAAAGCGGTCAAGCAATTTTGGCGCCAATAATAAATCATTCATGAAGAAAATAAGAAGATAAACATTAAGATTCATTCATATCCTAAAGAACTCACCTAAATCACCATTATCCTTGATTTGGATCCAAGAAAGAGTTTAGCCAACCATGATTATATATAAGAACACTTCAATAAACATGAAAGAACTTGAATCCAACTGAAATAATAAGTTTTACAAACTAAAGAACCAAAATCTATAAAGAAGAACACAATACAATTTCAGAAAAAATTCGGACACAAATCTGACTCTAACTTTGGACAGCAATTCGACCCTCTTAGAAGCGTTTTTTAGAGAAGTCTATTAGAGACATATTTATAGGAAATTCTGTCACCTTTCCAGATCATTAAAGACTAGCTCATTTGAACACTTGAGTCAAACGTTATAGGCAAAACACCGAAAGGTGTTCTGAAAAATCAAATCAAGACAGCTTTACAACTACTTTGGTGCACGTTTTTCTTCCTCATTTATGAGGTGTCTCCTTCTTCTTTTTGACCCAAAATAATGTTAAAATATCCCCTCCAGCTTTCCATCCATGTGCTTGCCTTCTTGGATCAATGGATTCCCAGAATAAATCAATTGTTATTTGTTGTGTGGACATGTAAGATCATGGATTGTGTTTGGGTTGGTTTGAAGGTTGATTTGGGGTTGATTTAGGGCTGATTTGAGGCTGAATTTGGGCTGAATTTGAGCATCAAATAAGTATACAAATTTACTTATTATTTGGGCTAAGATTGCCATTGAAACCTTGAGTGTTTAATGGTTGAAATTTGCATATAACATAAGGCAAGTTTGGGCTTGAAATAAATCATATGATATTCTTTTCTAGAATTGGAATAGAATTGATTTTTGGGACAAATTTGGAGCACTTATTTGAACCAAGATTTGCTTCAATCTTCAACTAAATGTCTCTTCAATTCTTTGTTCTAAATTCCGACGTTGAATTTTCTGAATTAATTCATTTAAGCTCCAAAAACCTATCGAAACATTAAAACAAACTTCATTACTAAAAAACACATCAATTATTATAAAAACAACCAAATAAAAACAATAAATACATATGTAAAATAAGAGACTTAATGACACTTTTGATGCACAATCAGATATCATTAGCCGAAATTAATCATTTATCATCTTGGTCATCCAATTAGGATGCCATTAGCTGAAACTAATTATTTGGGTCATCCACTTAGGATGTTATTAGTCGAAGCTAATCATTTCTCCATCTCGATCATCCACTTAGAATGCCATTAGTCGAATCTAATTATTTATCATCTTGGTCATTCATTTAAGATGCCATTAGCCGAAGCTAATCATTTATCATTCTCGGTCATCCACTTTGGATGCCATTAACTGAAGCTAATCATTTATTCATCTCAATCATCCACTTAGGATGCCACTAGGAAAAGCTAATCATTTATCAATCTCGATTGACATGATCAAAAGATTGATGTCTTATCCCAAGTGCAAGAGTGTCGAAGTAATAAATAACCCGGCAAGATCAGGGTCAAACTATAGGGTGGTGAACTATATAAAGTTATAAATAATAAATGAAAAGGAGTTGAAGAGAACTTTTAAATGTGGTATTGATGTAAGGATTAAACAAGAATAAAACAATTATCAAGGTTAAAGGATCCACTAATGGTATTTCAAAGAAGTATAGTATAAACTTCTTTTATTACTTAACTAGAAACCACACACAAATCAGGTTTCATTCAAATTATAAAATATTAACATGATTATATTAATTATCTTATTTGAGCAATGTTAATACTTGTAAATATTATCAGGTATTCATGATGCTAATTTATGTTAACAACAAATCAAGTTCCTTTCATAGCATAGGTGTAGGTTATACCATACGATTGGACTATAAAAGTGTCAAATATTTGTTGTATCAAGTGTTATACAACATAAATCTAGATTACCCATTTAACAAGCAAAGTATTAAAAGTAAACAAGATAACAAATACAAAACATATTAATATCAAACATTAAAGTCCATGTTGAGTTTATACTATACTTATTTTTACACCATTAGTGTAACCTTTTCACCTTTACATAATAAACTTAGCTAAACATAATGAAGAAGGTGGAAAGGAAAGCATAAATAAGATATTACTATAATATAAAATAAAACATGAACATTACAAAATACAAAACGAAAGAGTGATCTTAACTTGAACAGCAGGATGTCTAAATATATGGCAAATGCCTCTTTTTATAGGCTAAAATTTAGAACTATTGATTTGATGACTAATTATTGAGTGGGTGGCCACCTCTTGACTTGGTGACAACCATTATCTTCTTGTCTTAACAAAATATCATTATTAACGGCAGAATTTCAACAGATACTCTCATGAAAGTTCTAAGAATTTATCTCAGCTTTCCAACAAAATAAGAATAAGCTTATTTGGACTTTTAGAACTCGAGATATGGGCTGAACACTAAACAATGTTTGGGCTGCAAGACAGATTCCAACTTCTCTTTTGTTGCTACAATTTGAACTTAAAAATGACTATTTTGAATCTTGTACTCTCATGAAAGTTTTAGGCCTATGTCTTAACTTTCCATCCATATAAACTAGATCCAAATACAAGTTCTACAACTCTAGTTATGATCTAATAACTGAATAGTATTTCAGTTTCAATTGAACCAGCATCTCTTCTTTAAGCTTAGCCCTCTCTTTGTCTTCTTAATTTCATTAATTAAAAACATCAATCAATCCTTTAAATTGTGATATATGTCTACATTTAAAATAAGCATTTACCATAAATTAAAGATATCTTATATTATCAGACTTGTTATTATAAAACATGTTATGCTCAAGTTAGGGAATTTAATGATACTTTAAGTGCAGTATAATGATATAAAACCTTGATAAAAATGCATAAGTACTAATCACTAGTCATCCACTTAGGATGCCATTAGCCAAAGCTCATCAATCTTGATCATCCACTTAGGATGTCATTAGCTGAAGTGATTAGTACTTAAAAGTGTATTTTTATCAAGGTTTTATATCATCATTTTGCATTTGAAGCATTAATAACTTATTAACTAAAGCATGTTTTATAATAACAAGTCTGATACCATAAGATACCTTTAATTTATGTTAAATATTCATCCTAAATGCAGGCCTATCACATAAATAAGAGGATTGATTGATGGGTTAGAATACTGAAATTGAAAGAAAAAAGAGAGACTAAAGCTTAGAAACAATATGCTGGTTTAGTCCAAACTGGAACACTATTTGGTAATTGGATCATAACTGGAGCTATAGAACTTGGATTTAGGTATGCTTTATATGGATGGAAAGCATATACATAAGGCTAAAACGTTTATGGGAAAGCAAAGCTCAATTCTGCTGTTTGGAAGTCTAAATCTTAGCAATAATGTAAAAGTCCAAATCTATCCTACAGCCTAGACACTGTTAAGTGTTCAACCCATATCTTGAGTTCTAAAAGTCCAAATGACCTCAATATTTTTTTTTTTTGGAAAGCTAAGTGATTAGTACTTAAAAGTGCATTTTTATCATGGTTTTATATCATCATTTTGCACCAAAGCATGTTTTATAATAATATATCTAATAATATAAGATACCTTTAATTTGTGGTAAATGTTCATTTTAAATGCAGGCCTATCACATAAATAAAAGGATTGATTGATGACTTTAAGAACTTAAATTGCAAGGATAAAGAGATGGCTAAACTTAGAAAAGAGATGTCGGTGCAATCCAAACCGGAACACTGTTCGGTCATTGGGTCATATCTAGAGCTATATATCTCAGATTTATTTCCAATTTATATGGATGGAAAGGTAAGACATAGACCTACAACTTTCATATGGAGCCCAAGATCTAAAAAGGTCATTTTCAAGTCCAAATGGTAGCAACAACAAAGAAGCCCGAATCTGTCTTCCAGCTCGAGCACTGTTCAGTATTTTGGCCATATCTGGAGTTCTAAAAGTCCAAATGAGCTGAATGTTTTACACAAGAAAGCTAAGACAATTTCCTACAACTTTCATGTTTCCAACTGGCTCCAATTTTGACATTATCAATGACGTTTTGGGCAGACAAAAGAAGATAAGGATTGTCACCAAGTCAAAAGTTGGCCACCCACTTATCAATTAGTCATCAAATCAATAGTTCCCAATTTTGGCCTATAAAAGGAGGCATTTGCCATGCATTTAGGCATCTGGGTTTCCAGGTCAAGATCATGCTCTTCCTTTCTCTCTTTGTATTGCTTGTAATGTTTATGCTTTGCTTTCGTTAATATTAAGTTTATGCCTTTCATTTCCTTTCCTTTACTTAGTTAACTTTTATGTTCTTATTTTGTTTATCTATTTTGCTTTCTTTCATTATGTCTAGCTAAGTTATTGTTGTTGTTATTGTTATTGTTATTGTTGTTGTATTATTGTTATTTATAATTTGTACAAATAACCTCCCTGTGGTTCGACCTCGGTCTTGTCGGGTTATTTATTACTTCGACACTCCTGCACTTGGGAGAAGACATCAATCTTTTAGTCGTGTCAAGTTTTTGGCACCGTTGCTGGAGAGGTAAGTTCTTGTATAAATTATAGTATTTATTTTATTTTCTCTTTTCACTTTTCTTGTATATAACTTTGTTTCTTTTCTTTTGTTTCTTTTTATTTTGTTTTCTTCCTCCTTCTTTTGCTTTCTTCTTCTTTTTTTATTTTATTCCTACACGTGCATGAGACTGTGGTCACGTACATCAAGTGGTAGACTTTGTAGGGTATCCTCATCATTTTCAGAAAATATGGCTGAAGAAGATAATCAATCACTTCATAATGAAAATAATGAGAATAACCATGCTAGAACACTTTGAGACCACATGAATCCCACAAGAACAAGTGCACCATCATCCATAGTTTTTCCTCCTGATGCATCTCATTTTAATTTTAAACCAGGTATTATTCAACTTTTACCTTCTTTTCATGGTTTAGAATTGGAAAATCCATACTTGCATTTAAGGGAATTTGAGGAGGTGTGCAACACATATAATAACTTAAATTGTAGCATGAACACCATCAGATTAAAGCTTTTCCCTTTTTCACTAAAAGATAAAGCTAAAACATGGCTACAAAATTTAAGACCAGGATCCATTCGTGCTTGGGATGAAATGCAACAACAATTTTTAAAGAAGTTTTTCCCATCTCATAGAACAAACTCTTTCAAGAGACAAATCACCACTTTCACTCAAAAACCAGGAGAAACATTTTACCAATGTTGGGATAGGTATCGAGACTTGCTTAGTACTTGCCCTCATCATGGTTTTGAAACATGGAGAATGGTTTCACATTTCTATGAAGGGTTAACACCTAAAGATAAGCAAATGGTTGAATTAATGTGCAATGGAACTTTTGAAGATAAAGACCCTGATGAAGCAATGCAGTACTTAGACTTGTTAGCTGAAAATGCTCAAAATTGGGACACTGCGGGTACTTATGAGGCACCGAGTAAAACTCAACCTCACACATCTAGTGGAGGCATGTACAACCTTAGGGAAGATCATGACCTTCAAGCCAAGTTTGCATCTTTAGCTAGAAAAGTCGAGGCACTAGAATTGAAAAAGAGTGGTCAATTAAAATCTGTTGAAAACATTGTGTGTCAAATCTGTGAAACAAATGAACACTCAACCAATGATTGTCCAACCTTGCCTTCTTTTAAGGAATGTCTCCATGAACAAGCCCATGCTTTAAATAGTTTTCAAAGGGCCAACCACAACCCATACTCCCAAACATACAACCCTCGTTGGAGAAATCACCCAAATTTTAGTTGGAAGAGTGAGAACAACAATGCACAAACTTCACAACCATCGTTTCAAGCACACCACAATTTCCAAAATTCTCATGGATATGCACCTCCTTATGCTCCACCTCCTAGAAGAAATCTTGAGGAAACATTGCTTGCATTCATTGAAAAGCAAGAGACAATCAATACTCAACTTGCTCAAAACATGACAGATTTTAAAGATACTCTTGCAAAATTAACATCTACTCTCAGTTTCCAAGAGAAAGGTAAGTTTCCATCTCAACCACAACAAAATCCCAAGGGGCAATATAATGCAAATGCAAGTAGTTCCGGAAGCCAACACATGGATCAAGTCAAATCAGTCACTACTCTGCGCAGTGGTAAGGTTATTGAAAAACCCTCTCTTGAACCTTATGAGAAAGATGATGAGTCAATCTCTGAGGGTAAGGAAGGGGTTGAATTTGAAAATTGCAAAGAAAAGACTGATTCTCTGCCAGCACTTCCATTTCCTTAAGTCATGACCAAACAAAGGAAAGTTAATCACAACTCTGAAATCTTTGAAACTTTCAAACAGGTAAGGATCAATATACCTTTGCTGGATGCTATTAAACAGGTTCCTTTTTATGTTCAATTTTTGAAAGATCTCTACACTGTGAAGAGGAAACTGAATGTGAAAAAGAAAGCCTTTCTAGCGGAACAATAATGCTTTGAAATATAAAGACCCTGGTTGTCCTACAATTTCCTACTTTATTGGAGAGCATAAAATTGAAAGAGCCTTACTTGATCTTGGTGCTAGTGTGAATTTACTTCCATATTCAGTTTTTCAGAGTCTCAATCTAGGTGAGTTAAAACCAACTTCTATAACTCTTTTACTTGCCGATAGATCTATAAAAGTGCCTAGAGGAATAATTGAAGATGTGTTAGTACAAGTCGATAAATTCATTTATCCTGTGGAGTTTATTGTCTTGGACACACAACCTGTTGAAGTATGTAATTCATTTCCTGTTATTTTAGGACGTCCATTTCTTGCAACTTCTAATGCATTGATTAATTGTAGGAATGGACTGATGAAGCTATCATTTGGAAACATGACATTGAAAATGAATATTTTCAACATTTGCAAGCAACCTGGAGATGATAATGATTTACATATTTTCAACATTTGCAAGCAACCTAGAGATGATAATGATTTACAGGAAGTGGACTTTACTGAAAAATTAATTCATGATCAATTTCCAACCACTTCCAATGAAATTGAGATTGATGAATCTGATGATTTGGAAATGATTTATTTTCAGGAAGAATCAAAGACAAGTAATTGGAGGCCATAAATTGAGGAATTGCCACCACGATCAATTAAGTCCATACCTTCAAGTGTTCAACCACCAAAACCTGATTTGAAGTCGTTGCCATCCAATCTCAAATACTCATTTTTGGGAGAAAATGAAACTTTTCCGGTAATAATCTCTTCCAAACTTAATGCACATCAAGAAGGTAAGTTATTACAAACTCTAAAAATGCACAAAAATGCATTAGGATGGACCATAGCTGATATAAAAGGAATTAGTCCTTTGATTTGTACACACAGAATTTATATAAGAGGAAAATGTTAAACCCTCTAGAGAAATGCAATAAAGGCTAAATCCTAATATGAAAGAAGTAGTGAAAAATGAAGTCATTAAGCTTCTAGATAATGAAATCATTTATCCTATTTCTGACAGCAAATGGGTAAGTCCTACCCAAGTTATACCTAAGAAGTCTGGAGTCACTGTGATAACAAATGAGAACAATGAGTTAATTCCCACTAGAACTGTTCCTGGTTGGCGCATGTGCATTGACTATAGGAAACTTAATTCAATGACTAGAAAAGATCATTTTCCTTTACCTTTCATGGATCAAATCCTAGAAAGAGTTGTAGGTCATGAATTTTATTGTTTCCTAGATGGCTATTCGGGTTACAACCAAATTGAAATTGCATTGGAAGATCAAGAAAATACTGCTTTCACATGTCCATTTGGTACTTTTGCATATCGAAGGATGCCTTTTGGATTATGTAATGCACCAGCCACATTTCAAAGATGCATGCTTAGTATATTTAGTGATATGGTTGAACATTTTCTTGAGATTTTCATGGATGATTTTTCTGTTTTTGGCGATTCATTTGATGATTGTTTGACTAACTTAGAAAAGGTTTTGACCAGGTGTGAAGAGAAGAATCTTGTGCTGAATTGGGAAAAATATCATTTTATGGTAACAAAGGGCATTGTACTTAGTCACATTGTTTCATCAAAAGGAATTGAGGTTGACAAATCTAAAATCGAGTTAATTGCAAACTTGCCAATACCAAAATCTCTTAAAGATGTTAGATCATTCCTAGGACATGCTGGTTTTTATAGAAGGTTCATCAAAGATTTTAGTGTAATATCTAAGCCTTTAAGTAACCTTCTAACAAAGGATACTATTTTTGAATGGACTGAACATTGTGAAGAAGCCTTTGTTAAACTTAAAAACTTGCTTACTTGTGCTCCTATCATTCAACCTCCCGATTGGTCATTACCTTTTGAAATAATGTGTGATGCTAGTGATTATGTCGTAGGTGCTGTTTTGGGACAAAGAAAAGATAAGAAACCTTATGTAATTTACTATGCAAGTAAAACTTTAAATAGTGCTCAAATGAATTATACCACCACTAAAAAAGAATAACTTGCAGTAGTATTTGCATGTGAAAAATTCAGATCTTATCTTGTTGGCTCACCTGTTGTTGTTTTTAGTGATCATGCAGCATTGAAATATCTTCTTTCTAAGAAAGATTCTAAGGCTAGATTGGTGCGGTGGATTTTATTACTTCAAGAATTTGATATCACAATCAAAGATAAGAAAGGCAGCGAAAATGTTGTCGCAGATCACTTGTCAAGATTGACAACAGATTCGAAAACTGACATCACACCAATCGATGACTACTTTCCCGATGAATCTTTACTTTCTGTCTCTACAATGCCTTGGTTTGCTAATATTGTCAATTTTCTTGTTTCAGGACAATTGCCAGCTCATTGGAGTACCCAAGATAAAAGAAAGTTCTTGAATGAAGTGAAGAACTTTTATTGGAATGATCCTTATTTATTCAAATATTGTCCTGATCAAATATTTTGAAGATGCATTCCCGACAATGAGGTAAGTAGTGTCATTAAATTTTGTCATTCTAAGGCATGTGGGGGCCATTTCTCATCAAGGAAGACAACTGCAAAAATCTTACAAAGTGGATTTTATTGGCCCACCATGTTCAAAGACTCATATGCATTTTGCAAGTCTTGTGAAAATTGTCAAAAGTTGGGATCTATTTCAAAACGTCACATGATGCCTTTAAATCCTATTATTGTCATTGAGATCTTTGATTGTTGGGGTATAGATTTCATGGGTCCATTCCCTCCATCATTTGGTTTCTTATACATATTATTCGCAGTAGACTATGTTTCAAAATGGATAGAGGCAATTCCAAGTCGAAACAATGATCACAAAACAGTGATAAAGTTTTTGAAAGAAAATATTTCGAGTCGATTTGGAGTCCTTCGAGCCATAATAAGTGATGGTGGAACACATTTCTGCAACAAGCCATTTAAGTCTTTAATGAAGAAATATGGAATCACACACAAAGTTGCCACCCCTTATCACCCTCAAACAAGTGGACAAGTAGAGCTTGCTAATAGGGAGATCAAACATATTTTGGAGAAAACAGTGAACTCTAATAGGAAAGACTGGTTGATTAGTACTTAAAAGTGCATTTTTATCATGGTTTTATATCATCATTTTGCACTTGAAGTATCAATAACTCCTTAACTAAAATATGTTTTATAATAATGTATCTAATAATATAAGATACCTATAATTTGTGGTAAATGTCTATTTTTAATGCAGGCCTATCACATAAATTGATTGATGACTTGGAGAACTTAAATTGCAAGGATAAAGAGATGGCCAAACTTACAAAAGAGATATCGGTGCAATCCAAACCGGAACACTGTTCGGTAATTGGGTCATATCTAGAGCTATATATCTCAGATTTAGGTCCACTTTATATGGATGGAAAGGTAAGACATAGGCCTACAACTTTCGTATGGAGCCCAAGTCCAAATTATAGCAACAACAAAGAAGCCCGAATCTGTTTTCCAACCCGAGCACTGTTCGGTATTTTGGCCATATCTGGAGTTCTAGAAGTCCAAATGAGTTGAAGTTTTTACACAAGAAAGATTAGACAATTGCCTACAACTTTCATGTTTGCAACTGGCTCCAGTTTTGACGTTAGCAATGACGTTTTGGGCAGACAAGAGAAGATAAGGATTGTCACCAAGTCAAAAGTTGGCCACCCACGTATCAATGAGTCATCAAATCAATAGTTCCCAATTTTGGCCTATAAAAGGAGGCATTTGCCATGCATTTAGGCATCTTGGTTTCCAGATCAAGATCTTGCTCTTCCTTTCTCTCTTTGTATTTTTTGTAATGTTTATGCTTTGCTTTCATTAATATTAAGTTTATGCCTTTCATTTCCTTTCCTTTACTTAGTTAACTTTTATGTTCTTATTTTGTTTATCTATTTTGCTTTCTTTCATTATGTCTAGCTAAGTTAGTTATGTCAAGGTGAAAAGGTTACACTAATGGTGTAAGAATAAGTATAATGTAAACTTAATATGGACTTTAATGTTTGATACTAACATGTTTTATATTTGTTATCTTGTTCACTCTTTAATACTTTGCTTGTTAAATGACTAATCTTGATTTATGTTGTATAACACTTGGTACAACAAATGCTTGGCACTTTCATAGCCCATAATGTATGGTATAACCGACACCTGAGCTATGAAAGGAACTTGATTTGTTGTTAACATAAGTTATAATCATGAATGCTTGACGAGATTTACAAGTATTAGCATTAATTGAATAAGATGACTAATGTAATCATGTTAACAATATATAATCTGATTGGAACCTCCTTTGTGTGTGGTTTCCAATTCAATAATAAGAGTTTATACTATACTTGTTTGATATACCATTAGTGGAACCTCTAACCTTGACATTTGTTATTATCATTGTTTAATCGTTACATTAATATTCCATCTCAAAGTTATTAATTTTCCATCTCCAAGTTCTCATCATCTTCTTCTTCTTCTCTTTCTTTATTATTATTATTACTACTACTACTACTACTACTACTATTATTATTATTATTATTATTATTATTGTTGTTGTTGTTGTTGTTGTTGTTGTTGTTGTTATTGTTATTGTTATTGTTGTTGTATTATTGTTATTTATAATTTGTACAAATAACCTCCCTATGGTTCGACCCTGGTCTTGCCGGGTTATTTATTACTTCGACACTCCTGCACTTGGGAGAAGACATCAATCTTTTCGTCTTGTCACTAGTCTTTAAGACTTAATGATGCACTTTGGGCTTATCGAACTGCTTATAAAACATCATTAGGTATGTCACCTTATAGACTAGTCTATGGAAAACCTTGTCACTTGCCTGTGGGACTTGAACATAAAGCTTATTGGGCTATTAAAGCTTTCAATTAAAATCTGGATGATGCTAGTCACCTGCAAAAATTACAAATAAATGAGCTTGAGGAAATAAGAAATGATGCATATGAAAATTCAAGAATTCATAAAGCAAGAATTAAAGAGTTTCATGACAAGAAAATACTGAGAAAAACCTTCAATGTTGGTAAAAAAGTCTTGCTTTATAATTCTCGACTGCATTTATTTCCTGGAAAATTAAGATCAAGATGAAGCGGTCCTTTTATTGTGAAACATGTGTATCCATATGGGGCCTATGACATCGAGAATCCAAATAATGGCAATGTTTTCAAGGTAAATGGACATCGTTTGAAAGTTTACTTTGACAATTTTTCAGTTGAACATAACTCTATTGAATTGGGTGATCCTGTATATAAAGATTGATTTTATTTTATTTTATTTTTGTTTCTTTTTGAGTGATTTTTGCAAGTTTCTCTCACCCCGGTCAAATGGCGGACAACGGTACTCCGTGACTTAAGTCGGTTCTTTCAGTTTCCCACAATAACTGATATTTGTGTATATATTTGTGCAATTCTTTGAATCTCTCTTCTAATTCTCATTTGAAAATGGACACTAATCTTGATAAATTGAAAAAGTATTTTCCAGCTCTGCCTCAGAATGCGATTACAAAAATTTACCGTGCTAGATGTGCAAGATTGAGATTGTTAATGAATCATGGAATTCCTGAAGATATTTGCTGGTTGATTGAAGCAAAGGTCCGATTATCAGGTGAGTCCTCTAACTTCTTCATTTCACACATGCCTGAAACAGGTAAAAGCACTTTTGCAAAGAAACATCGTGCAAAACGACTAGAAGTCTGTCATCGATGTGCTAGATGGACTTGTAATACACAATGTCGTTCTTTAGGAATGGTATCTATAAACCGTGAAGATAAAATACCATTCATTAAGGATGGCCTGAGTAAGGAGTCTTGAGATAATCTTCTATTGACTCTTGAGACGCAACCTAGTGTCTGTGTGCATCGTGTGTCTCATGATTTATGGCCACTATTTCATAAAGAACATGATCGACTTAGTCTTGGGAATCTGACTAAAAAAGACCTTGTTTGCTAGTTTTTAAGAAAACTGGATGGGAAGCCTATCCCCGACCCATAGAGGGAGTTTAAGCCGTTCTTGAACGTAAAACCAAGGGAAGATGTGAGCCACAATCACAACTACATGTACATACATATTTTTTTTTATATATATAATAATAATAATAAAATAATAATAATAATAAATAAATAAATAAAGACAGAGAGAGAGCGTGAGACTTTAGCTAGCCTACATATAGGTGGTATGCTTTGTATTTTCAATTTCTCATCTATAAAATCTTCTCTTCCTTTCCATCATTTCTACTCAACCCATTCATTCAGCATATATAGAAGTGTGTAGAAATGGCAAGTTCCTCTGTTCCTAAAATAAAAAATATTTGTGTTTTTTGTGGATCTAGTCCACTGCCAATATATAGAATTAGTGCTAAAACTATTCCACTACCAACACTACTATTTGATGGCACAACTAATTCACTACAGCCAACACAATTCAACAACAAAAACTAATTCATTACAGACACAATTCAACAACAAACATTGACTATAGACAACATAATTCGACAATGAACAATAATTTGCTACTGATAACACAATTTGTCAACAAAAACTCATTCGCTGCTGACAACACACTTTCAGTAGCGAACATTGATTTGTTGCAGACAACATAATTTCAGCATCGAATGCTAGATAACACAATTTGTTAGCAAAAACTCATTTGCTACTGACAACACACTTTTTGAAGCGAACATTGATTCGCTGCAGACAACACAATTTTGGCAGGAATAATAGTTTGTTGTAGACCACATAATTTTAGCAGCAAACCCTCATTCGTTACAAATAATATAATTTCAAAAACAAACTTTTAACAGTGAACCCTAGTTTACTACTGACAACCTAATTTTGGCAACGTCTGCTGATTTCCTGCAGATAACATAATTTTAGCAGTGAACACTAGTTCACTGTACATAACACAATTATAGCAGTGAACACTAGTCCGCCGTAAATAACACAATTTTGGCAGCATATGCTGATTTGCTATAGACAACACAATTTCGACATCAAATGCTGGTTCGCTACAAATAACAACGAACACTAGTCCGATGCACTCAACACAATTTCGACAATGAACACTAGTTCGTTATAGACAACACAACTTTAATAGCGAACAATAGTTCACTGCAGAATCACACAATTGCAAGCATGAACACATGCATTTCATCATACAACATGTTCTGTTCAACCCCCCATAATGGCTAGTCATCTTTCCAAATTCATACATTTAAAATTTGTTCATTTCCTTTATTAAGTATTCTAAAATTTGGCCCCCATTCAGTCCCATTTTTGTCCCTCTTCCTAGTCTAGTTTTTCCTTAACATCTGGTGTAAGAATCCTAGGTCATTTACTTAGGGTTTTCTTCTCCTCTTTGGTCACGAGGTCACAAGAAGAAGAGGAGAAAGGTTTTGTTTCATACCTTATGACTTTAAGTGGTTGAAGGAAAGGATTTAATAGTCTTTCTTCTCCTCTACTGCTAGTTTTCTTCCTCCTTTTCTGTTTAGTTTCCTCCTCTTTCTTCTTTTATTCAACCATCTATCACAACCCCTCTTCCTCTATAGCTTTCAGTTATTAATCATACCCTTTAGCTCTCTCTTTAAGTGGAGTAAACATACAGCCGGGCTTTGTGTTTTTCTTTAGACAAAGTGAAGGGTCTGTTGCAGCTGTTAGGATCTGTTTTAAGAAGAAAAGGGTCACCTTCTCTCTTCTTCTCAACTTCTTACACATTCTTTACTCAAGAGGGCTTGCATGTAATGGTCTAGTTGGTTTTTCTTGGGGGGAAAGAGGTTCAGTTACAATAATTGTTGTAGTTGTTTCTAGGGTAGAGGAAGAGTCACTCTTTCTCTTTCCTTGTATTTATAGCCCTTATAAATATGCTAGGGTGTTTGGGCACTAAACCAAGGATGTCCTTACCCCTCTTTTGGCTTATCTTGGGCTAGTTTCTATGTCAATTATCTCCTAGGATAGGCATATCCAACACTAATTTTTATTGAGTTATACAATGTTGCTACCAATTTAGAAAGCCACAACAAAACTATGCCATTGCCAATTCAGAAATCAGGAGTGAAATTGTGTCGCTGCCAATTCAGAAATTAGTAATGAAGAACTATGTCACTGCCAATTCAAAAATCGACAGCCATAAAGTATGTAGCTAACGATTCAACAATCAGTAGCTAAAAACACTGTTGTTGATTCAGAAATCAGTAACAAAGAACTGTATCGCTATCAATTTAGAAATCAACAGCCAAAAATTATATCGCTGATTCAAAAATCGGCAGTTGAACTGTGTTGCTGTCAATTTAGAAATCAGCAACGAAGAACTGTGTCATTGCGTATTTAGAAATCGAAAGCCAAAAATTGTGTTGCTAATTTAGAAATTGCTGATTAGTACTTAAAAATGCATTCTCATTAAGGATTTATGTCATCATATTGCACCTAAAGTATCATTAAATTCCCTAACAAAAGTATGTTTTATATTAGCAAGTCTAAAAATATAATATACCTTTAATTCATGGTAAATGTTCATCCTAAATGCAGGTCTATCACATAAATAAAAGGATTGATTGATGAGTTTAAGGATTGAAATTGAAAGGATAAAAGAAGGCCAAACTTAGCAAAGTGTTGCTGGTGCATTCCAAACTCGAACACCGTTCAGTAATTTGATCATATCTGGAGCTGTAGATATCAGATTTAGGTCCATTTTATATCGATGGAAAGGTAAGACATAGACCTACAACTTTCATATGAAGTCAAAGACTCAGTTCTGCCGTTTTCAAGCCCAAATCTTAGCAACAACAAAGACGTCGGAAGCTGTCCTGCAGCTCAAGCACTATTCGGTTTTTGGCTCATATCTTGAGTTCTAGAAGTCCAAATGAGCTCTGGTTTTTTTTTATGGAAAGCTGAGACAATTGCCCACAGATTCCACAATTCAGTTGGCTATAATTCTGATGTGAGCAATGACGTTTTGGCCAGCCAACAATATCAAAAATCAGCCCACAATATCAAAAAACCAGCAGCCATTAATGTCAAAAACCAGCCACCAAATCAATGGATGCCCACCAATTCTTCAATCAATCAATAGTTCTGAAACTTAGCCTATAAAAGGAGGCATTGTCCATGTATTTAGTCATATTAATTTTCAGATCAAAGTTATCTTCTTGCTTTCTCTCTACATCTTTGTAATGTTCAAGTTTTCTTTTATGCTATAGTAATCTCTTGTTTATGCTCTTTCATTTCCTTTCCTATACTTAGTTAGCTTATATTATGTTTATGTTCTTATATTGTTTATTTGTGTTTTTCTCCTTCTTAATGTTTAGCTAAGTTAATTATGTCAAGGTGAAAAGGTTTCTCTAATGGTGTTAGAATAGGTATAATATAAACTCAACATGAGCTTTAAATGTTTATATCCAAGAAAGATTGTTATTAACATGTTTTATCTTTTTATCTTACTAATTCTTAATACCTTGCTTATTAAATGTTTAATTTAGATTTGTGTTGTATAATATTTGGTACATCAAATGCTTAATCTTCCATAGTTTTCGGCCGAAATCGTTATTATGATAGAAACTTGATTTGTTGTTAACATAAACTAGCAACATGAATGCTTGATGATATTTATAAGTATGGTATTACTTATATAAGATAATTAATATGATCATGTTAGTAATTTATAATGAGCTAATCACGAGAAATCATCCGATTAGAACCTTCTTTGTGTGTGGTTTCTAGTTGAGTAATAAAAAGAGTTTATATTATATTTATTTGAAATACCATTAGTGAATCCTATAACCTTGACATATGTTTTGTTATTGTTTAATCCTTACATCAATATCACATCCCAAAACTTTCTTCAACTCCTTTTCTGTTATTATTCTCTTTAAATCTTTTTCTTTATTTGTAATTTATATAATTCACCTCCCTGTGGTTCGACCCCGGTCTTGCCGGGTTATTTTACTTTGACACTCCTGCACTTGGGATAAGACATGAACTCTTTGATCGTGTCAAGTTTTTGGCGCCGTTGCCGGGGAGGTAAGTTATTGTATAAATTAAATATTTTATTTTATTTTATTTTCACTTTTATTTGTTTTTCTAATTGTTGTTTCCTTTTCTTTTTCTTTTTTTTCTTTTCTTTTCTTTTGTATTTGCATGAGATTTTGGACACGTACATTAAGTGGTAGACTTTCTAGAAAATCATCATTTTCTTTAGAAAACATGGCCGAAGAAGATAACCAATCAATTCATAATGAGAATAATGAGAATAATCGTGTTAGAACACTTAGAGATCATATGAATCCAACAAGAACAAGTGCACCATCATGTATTGTTTTTCCTCCTGATGCATCTCATTTTAATTTTAAGCCAGGTATTATTCAACTTTTACCCACTTTTCATGGCTTAGAATTAGAAAATCCATACTTGCACTTAAGAGAATTTGAAGAAGTTTGTAACACTTATAATGACTTAAATTGTAGCATGAACACCATCAGATTAAAGCTTTTTCCTTTTTCGTTAAAAGATAAAGCTAAAACATGGCTACAAAATATTAGGTCAGGATCCATTCATGCTTGGGATGAAATGCAACAACAGTTTTTAAAGAAATTTTTCCCTTCTCATAGAACAAACTCTTTCAAAAGACAAATCACCACTTTTACTCAAAAACCAGGAGAAACATTTTATAAATGTTGGGATAGATATAAAGACTTGCTTAATACCTGTCCTCATCATGGTTTTGAAACATGGAGATTGGTTTCATAATTTTATGAAGGGTTAACACCTAAAGATAGGCAAATGGTGGAATTGATGTGCAATGGAACTTTTGAAAATAAAGACCCTGATGAAGCAATGGAGTACTTAGACTTGCTAGCTGAAAATGCTCAAAATTGGGACACCACAGGTACTTGTGAGGTACCAGGTAAAACTCAACCTCATACATCTAATGGAGGCATGTATAGCCTTAGGGAAGATCTTGACCTTCAAGCCAAATTTGCATCTTTAGCTAGAAAAGTTGAGGCACTAGAATTAAAAAAGAGTGGTCAATTAAAATCTGTTCAAGAAATTATGTGTCAAATTTGTGAAACCAATGAACACTCAACCAATGATTGTCCCACGTTGCCTTCTTTTAAGGAATGTCTCCATGAACAAGCCAATGCTTTAAATAGTTTCCAAAGACCAAGTCATAACCCGTACTCATAAACGTACAACCCTGGTTGGAGAAATCACCCAAATTTCAGTTGAAAGAGTGGTAACAATAATGCACAAACTTCACAGCCACCATTTCAAACACAACATAATTTTCAAAATTCTCATGGATATGCACCTCCTTATATTCCTCCTCCTAGAAGAAATCTTGAGGAAGCATTACATGCATTCATTGAAAAGCAAGAGACAATCAACACTCAAAATGCTCAAACCAAGGCTGATTTGAAAGATACTCTTGCAAAGTTCACATCTGCTCTCAGTTTTCAGGAGAAAGGTAAGTTTCCATCTCAACCCCAGCAAAATCCCAAGGGGCAATACAATTCAAGTACAAGCAATTCCGGAAGCCAACATCTGGATCAAGTAAAATCAGTCACTACTCTCCGCAGTGGTAAGGTTATTAAAAAACCCATTCTTGAACCTTCTGAGAAAGAAGGTGAGTTAGTCTCCAAGGGTAAGGAAATGGTTGAACTTGATCATTGCAAGGAAGAGACTGATTCCCCACTAGCACTTCCATTTCTTCATGCCATGACCAAACAAAGGAAAGTCAATCAAAACTCTGAAATCTTTGAAACTTTCAAACAGGTAAGGATTAATATACCTTTGCTCGATGTTATTAAACAGGTACCATCTTATGCTAAATTTTTGAAAGATTTGTGCACTGTAAAGAGAAAATTGAATGTGAAAAAGAAGGCCTTCTTAGCCGAACAAGTAAGTGCCATTCTTCAGAACAATAATGCTTTGAAATATAAAGACCCTGGTTGTCCTACAATTTCTTGCTTTATTGGAGAACATAAAATTGACAGAGCTTTACTTGATCTTGGAGCTAGTGTGAATTTACTTCCATATTCGGTTTTTCAAAGTCTCAATCTAGGTGAGTTAAAACCTACTTCTGTTACTCTTTTACTTGCTGATAGATCTATAAAAATGCCTAGAGGAATAGTTGAAGATGTGTTAGTACAAGTTGATAAATTCATCTTTCCTGTGGATTTTATTGTCTTGGATACATAACCTGTTGAAGCATGCAATTCAATTCCTGTTATTTTAGGACGTCCATTTCTTGCAACTTCTAATGCATTGATTAATTGTAGGAATGGAGTGATGAAGTTATCTTTTGGAAACATGACATTGAAAATGAATGTTTTTAACATTTGCAAGCAACCTGGAGATGATAATGATTTACAGGAAGTAGATTTTATTGAAAAAATAATTTACGATCAATTTGAAAATTCTTCCAATGAAACTGAGTTTAATGAATCTGAAGATTTGCAAATGGTTTGTTTTCAGGAAGAATCAAAGGCAAATATTTGGAGACCAAAAATTGAGGAATTGCCACCACGATCAATTGGGTCCATACCTTCAAGTGTTCAACCACCAAAACCTGATTTGAAGCCATTGCCATGTAATCTCAAATACTCATTTTTGGGAGAAAATGAAACTTTTCCGGTAATAATTTCTTCCAAACTTAATGTTCATCAAGAAGGTAAGTTATTACAAACTCTGAAAATGCATAAAAATGCATTAGGATGGACCATAGCTGACATAAAAGAAATTAGTCCTTTGATTTGCACACACAAGATTTTTTTGGAGGAAAATGCTAAACCCTCTAGAGAAATGCAACGTAGGCTTAATCCTAATATGAAAGAAGTAGTGAGGAATGAAGTCATTAAACTTCTAGATAATGGAATCATTTATCCTATTTATGATAGCAAATGGGTAAGTCCTACCCAAGTTGTACCTAAAAAGTCTGGAGTTACTGTGATAACAAATGAGAAAAATGAGTTAATTCCAACGAGGACTATTACTGGTTGGCGTATGTGCATTGACTATAGGAAACTTAATTCAATGACTAGAAAAGATCACTTTCCTTTACCTTTCATGGATCAAATTCTAGAAAGAGTTGCAGGTCATGAATTTTATTGTTTTCTAGATGGTTATTCGGGTTACAACCAAATTGAAATTGCATTTGAAGATCAAGAGAAAACTACTTTCACATGTCCATTTGGTACATTTGCATACCGAAGGATGCCTTTTGGATTATGTAATGCACCAGCCACGTTTCAAAGATGCATGCTTAGCATATTCACTGATATGGTTAAACGTTTTCTTGAGATTTTTATGGATGATTTTTCTGTTTTTGGTGATTCATTTGATAATTGTTTAACTAATTTGGAAAAGGTTTTGAACAGGTGTGAAGAGAAGAATCTTGTGTTGAATTGGGAAAAATGTCATTTTATGGTAACAAACGGCATTGTACTTGGTCACATTGTTTCATCAATAGGAATTGAGGTTGATAAATCTAAAATTGAGTTAATTGCCAACTTGCCAACACCAAAATCTGTTAAAAATGTTAGATCATTTTTAGGACATGTTGGTTTTTATAGAAGGTTTATCAAAGATTTTAGTGTAATATCTAAGCCATTATGTAACCTTCTAACAAAGGATAATGTTTTTGAATGGACTGAATATTGTGAAGAAGCCTTTGTTAAACTTAAAAACCTGCTTACATCTGCTCCTGTCATTCAACCTCCTGATTGGTCATTACCTTTTGAAATAATGTGTGATGCTAGTGATTATGCCGTGGGTGCTGTTTTAGGACAAAGAAAAGATAAGAAACCCTATGTGATTTACTATGCAAGTAAAACTTTAAATAGTGCTCAAATAAATTACACAACCACTGAAAAAGAATTACTTGCTGTAGTATTTGCATGTGAAAAATTCAGATCTTATCTTGTTGGCTCACCTGTTATTGTTTTTAGCGATCATGCAGCATTGAAATATCTTCTTTCTAAGAAGGATTCTAAAGCTAGATTGGTACGGTGGATTTTGTTACTTCAAGAATTCGATATCACAATCAAGGATAAGAAAGGCACCGAAAATGTTATCGCAGATCATTTGTCAAGATTGGCAACTGATTCGAAATCTGACATCACACCAATCAATGACTACTTTCCTGATGAATCTTTACTTTCTGTCACTACAATGCCTTGGTTTGCTAATATTGTTAATTTTCTTGTTTTAGGACATTTGCCAGCGCATTGGGGCACTCAAGACAAAAGAAAGTTCTTGAACAAAGTGAAGAACTTTTATAGGGATGACCCTTATTTATTCAAATATTGTCCTGATCAAATATTTCGAAGATGCATTCCCGACAATGAGGTAAGTAATGTCATTAAATTTTGTCATTCTAAGGCATGTGGGGGTCACTTTTTGTCAAAAAAGACAGCTGGAAAAATCTTACAATGTGGATTTTATTGGCCCACTATGTTCAAGGACATGCATGCATTCTGCAAGACTTGTAAAAATTTTCAAAAGTTAGGATCTCTTTCAAAACGTCACATGATGCCTTAAGTACTATTCTTGTCATTGAAATCTTTGACTGTTGGGGTATAGATTTTATGGGTCCATTTCCTCCATCATTTGGTTTTGTGTACATATTAGTCGCAGTAGACTATGTTTCAAAATGGATAGAAGCAATTCAAAGTCGTAACAATGATCATAAAACAATCATTAAGTTTTTGAAAGAAAACATTTTGAGTCGATTTGGAATCCCTCGGGCCATGATAAGTGATGGTGGAACACATTTCTATAACAAGCCATTTGAGTCTTTAATGAAGAAATATGGAATCACACACAAAGTTGCCACCCCTTATCACCCCTAGACAAATGGACAAGTAGAACTTGCTAATAGGGAGATCAAACAAATCTTGGAAAAAACAGTGAACCCTAATCGAAAGGACTGGTCTTTAAGACTTAATGATGCACTATGGGCCTATCGAACTGCTTTTAAAACATCATTAGGTATGTCACCTTATAGGTTGGTTTATGGAAAACCTTGTCATTTGCCTGTGGAACTTGAATACAAAGCTTATTGGGCTATTAAAGCTTTCAATTCAAACCTGGATGATGCGAGTCAGCTGCGTAAGTTACAAATAAATGAGCTTGAAGAAATAAGAAATGATGCATATGAGAATTCAAAAATTCATAAAGCAAGAATCAAAGACTTTCATGATAAAAGAATCTTGAGAAAAACATTTGATGTTGGTCAAAAAGTTTTGCTTTATAATTCTCGACTCCATTTATTTCCTGGAAAGCTAAGATCAAGATGGAGCGGTCCATTTGTTGTGAAACATGTATATCCTTATGGGGCCTTTGATATTCAGAATCCAAAGAATGGTAATGTTTTCAAGGTCAATGGACATCGTTTGAAAGCTTACTTTGATAATTTTCCTAGTGAAAATGAATCCATTGGTTTGAATGATCCTGTATATGAAGGTTGATTATTTTGTTTTTCTCATATTTTTTTTTTTTGTGTTTCTTTTTGGTGTGACTTTTGTTTTGCTAGTCTTTCTCCAACCCCGGTCAAATGGCGGATAACGGTACTCCGTGACTCTTAAGTCGGTTCTTTCAGTTTCCCATGATAATTGATAACTCTGTATATATTTGTTCAATTCCTTGTTCCTTCTCTTTTCTTTACATCTCTTCTTGACCTCTCTTTAAAAACAAAACAAAACAAAAATGGACACCACTCTTGAAAAATTGAAAAAGTATTTTCCTGTTCTGCCTCAGAATGCGATTACAAAAATTTACCGTGCTAGGTGTGAAAGATTGAGGTTGTTAATGAACCATGGAATTCCTAAAGATATTCGCTGGATAATTGAAGCAAAGATCCGATTATCAGGTGAGTCTTCCAACTCTTTTATTTCATACATGCCTGGGACAGGTAAAAGCACTTTTGCAAAGAAACGTCATGCAAAACGACTAAAAGTCTGTCACCGATGTGCCAGATGGACTTGTAATACAAAATGTCGTTCTTTAGGAATGGTATCTATAAACCGTGAAGATAAAATACAATTCATTAAGGATGGACTGAGTAAGGAGTCTTTAGATAATCTTCTATTAACTCTTGAGACGCATCCTAGTGGAGATGTGCATCGTGTAATTCATGATTTATGGCCTCATTTTCATAAAGAACATGATCGACTTAGTCTTGGGAATCTGACTGAAAAAGACCCTGTTTGCCAGTTTTTAAGAAAACTGGATGGGAAGCCTATCCCCGACCCATAGAGGGCGTTTAAGCTGTTCTTAGACGTAAAACCAAGGGAAAGCTGTGAGCCACAATCACAACTGCTTGTACATACATTTTTTTTATATATATATATATATAATAATAAAATAATACCAATAAATAAATAAATAAAAAAGAAAGAGAGAGAGTAAGACTTCAACTAGCCTACATATAGGTGGTATGCTTTGCATTTTCAATTGTTCATCTATAAAATCTTCTCTTCCTTCCCATCATTTCTACTTAACCCATTCATTCAGCATATATAGAAGTGTGTAGAAATGGCGAGTTCCTCTGTTTCTAAAATAAAAACTATTTGTGTTTTTGGTGGATCTAGTCCTGGGAAAGAAAAAGAATTTTTAGAATCAGCAAATCATCTTGGTCGGGTACTAGCTGAGAGAAAGATTCATTTAGTGTATGGGGGAGGCAGTCTTGGGTTAATGGGGGGTGTTTCAATAGCTGCATTTGTAGGAGGCAGTCAAGTTTTGGGGGTTGTCCCCAAAGCTTTAGCCGAAGGGGACATCATTGGAAAAACAATTGGAGAGGAATTACAGGTCTCCACAATGTCTGATAGAATGAATACAATGTTTAACCATGCTGATGCCTTTATTGCCTTACCAGGTGGTCTAGGTACATTGGAAGAGATCTTTCATATTTCCTCTTGGGCCCAACTGCACATTCACCATAAACCTATAGGTTTGTTAAATGTTAATGGTTTTTATGATAATTTGTTGTCTTTTCTTGATCAAGCTGTGGAACAGGAATTTCTAACATCTTCGACACGACAAATCATAATCTCTGCTACTACTGCTGAACAATTGATTGACCAACTACAATCTTTCATCCATGTAATTGATCCCTCCATGAGTCAACTCAATTGGTCAAATATGAAACGCCGTAAAAAGCTTAAATTGGATTTGAGCCTTAGTTTGTGAAAAATTGTGTCTTTTGGTTTTATTAATAGCATAATATTTGTGTTTTGTTGTTTCTTATATTTGTTTTAGTGTGTTTCAGGTTTGTCAATAGTCGTTGTTTCAGGTGATATCTTCTACACTCTATCTTTTTGCTTAGAACATTAAGGACAATGTCTCATTTTGGTTGGGGGGAGAGGGTAGTAGTTGATATTAAAAAAAAATTGTTATTAAGTAACTTTATTTTCTATTATTTAAACCATTTGCAAAACTATTGTTACTAGGATGGCAGAGTAACGGAGGAACTTTAGTGACTCTTGAGACGCATCTTAGTAAACATTCTTAACAAGGTCTATTATAATACTTCTTGAAATATTCAGGTTTACAAACTCTTGGATTGTTATCTATAGATTCTGTTTATATGCCCATCTAACAAGTATTTCTAAACCTTCATTTTCACACACACACTCGAACATATGATTGTGGGTTGCACATTGGATTATTACATTATTTGTGTTCTTTTGTTAAAGGTAACAACTAAGGGAAAGGGATAGTATATATAAAAAAAAAAACAAAACAAAAAAAAAATAATAAAAAGAAAAAAAAAAACAAAGTAGATAAGTTTGGTTTCGTAGCCTCCTTGACTTAAGCAAATAAGCCCGAAGGGGTGTTTGAACACCTAGTACCCTAAAGTCAACTGACTTGGGAGTTATTGGCCCAGTGCTTGTTACATGGGTTGAGGAGAAAGCTTAAGGGAATCAAACACTGCACTATCTACATATCAGTATTTGCAACCCGAGTTACTAAGCTCGTAGGGGTGTCTCAACACCTGATGCCCTAAGACCAACTGGTCTGGGAGTCATTAGCCGAAAGCTCGTTACATGGGTTCAGGATACATTGTGCTATAAATTCTTGCTTTTAAAAAAAAAAAAAGAGAAAAAAAAAAGATAACAATCCCAACCCAAGGAAGTTAACTTTAAACATTAGAACAAAAATTTTGTTTTCTTCCATGAAAAGCTCCATAGCTATGTTTTGATTTATTGAGCACCGAAAGAAGGTTTACTAATATCTTGTTTAAGAGGTATTAAGCAGATATATAAATTTAATGAGAGTTTGTTTATCTGGATAGATTAATAGAAGTTAAATGATGAATGCCTTGCTTTGTGGTATTTGCAAATTAGTTTTATATTTTAATGCTTTGATTACTAGGGACTAGTAATAAGCTGGTTGGGGGGTGTGATTAGTACTTAAAAATGCATTCTCATTAAGGATTTATGTCATCATATTGCACCTAAAGTATCATTAAATTCCCTAACAAAAGCATGTTTTATATTAGCAAGTCTAAAAATATAATATACCTTTAATTCATGGTAAATGTTCATCCTAAATGCAGGTCTATCACATAAATAAAAGGATTGATTGATGAGTTTAAGGATTGAAATTGAAAGGATAAAAAGAAGGCCAAACTTAGCAAAGTGTTGCTGGTGCATTCCAAACTCGAACACCGTTCCGTAATTTGATCATATCTGGAGCTGTAGATATCAGATTTAGGTCCATTTTATATCGATGGAAAGGTAAGACATAGACCTACAACTTTTATATGAAGTCAAAGACTCAGTTCTGCCGTTTTCAAGCCCAAATCTTAGCAACAACGAAGACGTCGGAAGTTGTCCTGCAGCTCAAGCACTATTCGGTTTTTGGCTCATATCTTGAGTTCTAGAAGTCCAAATGAGCTCTGGTTTTTTTTTATGGAAAGCTGAGGCAATTGCCCACAGATTCCACAATTCAGTTGGCTATAATTCTGATGTGAGCAATGATGTTTTGGCCAGCCAACAATATCAAAAATCAGCCCACAATATCAAAAAACCAGCAGCCATTAATGTCAAAAACCAGCCACCAAATCAATGGATGCCCACCAATTCTTCAATCAATCAATAGTTCTGAAACTTAGCCTATAAAAGGAGGCATTGTCCATGTATTTAGTCATATTAATTTTCAGATCAAAGTTATCTTTTTGCTTTCTCTCTACATCTTTGTAATGTTCAAGTTTTCTTTCATGCTATAGTAATCTCTTGTTTATGCTCTTTCATTTCCTTTCCTATACTTAGTTAGCTTATATTATGTTTATGTTCTTATATTGCTTATTTATGTTTTTCTCCTTTTTAATGTTTAGCTAAGTTAATTATGTCAAGGTGAAAAGGTTTCTCTAATGGTGTTAGAATAGGTATAATATAAACTCAACATGAGCTTTAAATGTTTATATCCAAGAAAGATTGTTATTAACATGTTTTATCTTTTTATCTTACTAATTCTTAATGCCTTGCTTATTAAATGTTTAATTTAGATTTGTGTTGTATAATATTTGGTACATCAAATGCTTGATCTTTCATAGTTTTCGGCCGAAATCGTTATTATGATAGAAACTTGATTTGTTGTTAACATAAACTAGCAACATGAATACTTGATGATATTTATAAGTATGGTATTACTTAGATAAGATAATTAATATGATCATGTTAGTAATTTATAATGAGCTAATAACGAGAAATCATCCGATTAGGACCTCCTTTGTGTGTGGTTTCTAGTTGAGTAATAAAAAGAGTTTATATTATATTTATTTGAAATACCATTAGTGAATCCTATAACCTTGACATATGTTTTGTTATTTTTTAATCCTTACATCAATATCACATCCCAAAACTTTCTTCAACTCCTTTTCTGTTATTATTCTCTTCAAATCTTTTTCTTTATTTGTAATTTATATAATTCACCTCCCTGTGGTTCGACCCCGGTCTTGCCGGGTTATTTTACTTTGACACTCCTGCACTTGGGATAAGACATCAACTCTTTGATCGTGTCACAAATCATAATCTCTGCTACTACTGCTGAACAATTGATTGACCAACTACAATCTTTCATTCCTATGATTGATCCTTCCATGAGTCGCATAAATTTGTCATCTAAGGAAAGCCGTAAAAAGCTTAGATTGGATTTGAGCCTTCATTTGTGAATTTTTGTGTCTTTTGGTTTTGTTATTGTGTTTTGTTATTTCTTATTTTTGTTTCAGTGTGTTTCAGGTTTTGTCAGTGTTCGTTATTTCAGGTGATATCTTCTATACTCTATCTTTCTACCTTAGAACATTGAGGACAATGTCTCGTTTTGGTTGGGGGGAGAGGGTAGTAGTTGATAAAAAAAAAATTGTTTTTCATTTCATAAAGCATGTGCATAATTGTTGTTACTAGGATGGCAGAGTAAAGGAGTTCTTTTGTTAAAGTGACTCTTGAGACGCATCTTAGTAATCATTCTTAACAAGGTCTATTATAATACTTCCTGAAATATTCAGGTTTACAAACTCTCATATTGTTACCACTTAATTCTGCTCATATACTTATTTAACATGTATTTTTAAACCTTAATTTACACACACACACTTTAACATATGATTGTGGGTTGCATATTGGATTATTACATTATTTATGTTCTTTTGTTAAAGGTAACAACTAAGGGAAAGGGATTGTATATAATTAAAAAACAAAAAGAAAAAAAAAGAAAAAAAAAAGAAAAAAAATGATGATAATAAAAATATAGATAAGTTTGGTTTCGTAGCCTCCCTAACCTAAGCAATTAAGCTCGAAGGGGTGTTTTAACACCTAATACCCTAAAGTCAACTGACTTGGGAGCTATTGGCCCAACGCTTGTTACATGGGTTGAGGAGAAAAGCTTAAGGGAATCAAACATTACACTATCTACATATCAGTATCTGCGACCCGAGTTACTAAGCTCGTAGGGGTGTCTTAACACCTAATGCCCTAAGACCAACTGGTCTGGGAGTCATTAGCTGAAAGCTCGTTACATGGGTTAAAGATGCATGATGTTTTTAAATTATATGTATATATATTTTAAAAAAAAGAAAAAAAAAGACAAATATAATAATCCCAGCCCAAGGAAGTTAACCTTAAACATTAAAACAAAAATTTTGTTTCCTTCCAAGAAAAGCCCCATAATTATGTGTTAATACATTGAGCACAAAAGAAAGGTTTATTAATATTTTGTTAAGAGGTATTGAGCAGATATATAAATTTAATGAGAGTTTGTTTATCTAGATAGATTAATGGAAGTTAAATGATGAATACCTTGCTTTGTGGAATTTGCAAATTGTTTTCTATTTAATGCTTTGATTACTAGGGACTAGTAATAAGCTGGTTGGGGGGTGTGATTAGTACTTAAAAGTGCATTTTTATCATGGTTTTATATCATCATTTTGCACTTGAAGTATCAAGAACTCCTTAACCAAAGCATGTTTTATAATAATATATCTAATAATATAAGATACCTTTAATTTGTGGTAAATGTCTATTTTTAATGCAGGTCTATCACATAAATGAAAGGATTGATTGATGACTTGAAGAACTTAAATTGCAAGGATAAAGATATGGCCAAACATAGAAAAGAGATGTCGGTGCAATCCAAACCGGAACACTGCTCGGTAATTGGGTCATATGTAGAGCTATATATCTCAGCTTTAGGTCCAATTTATATGGATGGAAAGGTAAGACATAGGCCTACAAGTTTCATATGGAGCCCAAGATCTAAAAAGGCCATTATCAAGTCCAAATTGTAGCAACAACAAAGAAGCCCGAATCTGTCTTCCAGCCCGAGCACTGTTCGGTATTTTGGCCATATCTGGAGTTCTAGAAGTCCAAATGAGCTGATGTTTTTACACAAGAAATCTGAGACAATTGCCTACAACTTTCATGTTTACAACTGGCTCCAAGTTTGATGTTATCAATGACTTTTTGGGCAGACAAGAGAAGATAAGGATTGTCACCAAGTCAACAGTTGGCCACCCACTTATCAATTAGTCATCAAATCAATAGTTCCCAATTTTGGCCTATAAAAGGAGGCATTTGCCATGCATTTAGGCATCTTGGTTTCCAGATCAAGATCATGCTCTTCCTTTCTCTCTTTGTATTTTTTGTAATGTTTATGCTTTGCTTTCATTAATATTAAATTTATGTCTTTCATTTCCTTTCCTTTACTTAGTTAACTTTTATGTTATCATTTTGTTTATCTATTTTGCTTTCTTTCATTATGTCTAGCTAAGTTAGTTATGTCAAGGTGAAAAGGTTACACTAATGGTGTAAGAATAAGTATAATGTAAACTTAATATGGACTTTAATGTTTGATACTAACATGTTTTATATTTGTTATCTTGTTCACTCTTTAATACTTTGCTTGTTAAATGACTAATCTTGATTTATGTTGTATAACACTTGGTACAACAAATGCTTGGCACTTTCATAGCCCATAATGTATGGTATAACCGACACCTGAGCTATGAAAGGAACTTGATTTGTTGTTAACATAAGTTATAATCATGAATGCTTGACGAGATTTACAAGTATTAGCATTAATTGAATAAGATGACTAATGTAATCATGTTAACAATATATAATCTGATTGGAACCTCCTTTGTGTGTGGTTTCCAATTCAATAATAAGAGTTTATACTATACTTGTTTGATATACCATTAGTGGAACCTCTAACCTTGACATTTGTTATTATTATTGTTTAATCCTTACATTAATTTTTCATCTCCAAGTTCTCATCATCTTCTTCTTCTTCTCTTTCTTTATTATTATTATTATTATTATTATTACTACTACTATTATTACTACTACTACTACTATTATTACTACTACTACTACTATTATTATGATTATTATTATTATTATTATTACTATTACTATTACTATTACTATTACTATTATTATTATTATTGTTGTTGTTGTTGTTGTTGTTGTTGTTGTTGTTGTTGTTGTTATTATTGTTGTTGTACTATTGTCATTTATAATTTTTACAATTAACCTCCCTATGATTCGACCCCAGTCTTGCCGGGTTATTTATTACTCCGACACTCCTGCACTTGGGAGAAGACATCAACCTTTTAGTCGTGTCACCTGACCAACTTAAATGATTAGTACTTAAAAGTGTATTTTTATCAAGGATTTATATCATTATATTACACTTAAAATATCATTAAATTCTCTAACTTAAGCATGCTTTATAATAACAAGTCTAATAATATAAAATAGCTTTAATTTATAGTAAATGTTCCTTTTAAATGCAGACATATCTTTCAATTCAAATGATTGATTAATGTGATTAACTATTGAAAGTAAAAAGATGAAAAGAGGGCTAAGTTTAAAAAAGAAATGTTGATTCAGTCTAAACTAATACCATTCAGTTATTAGGTCATATCTAGAGTTGTAAAACTTGGATTTGGGTTTGCTTTATATGGCTAAAAAGCTAAAACATAGGCCTAAAACATTCATGGGAATGCAAGACTCAATTTTGCTATTTAGAAGTCCAAATCTTAGCAGCAATGGAGTAGTCTGAATCTATAGTGCAGCCTAGACACTATTCAGTTTTCATCTCATATCTTGAGTTCTAGAAGTCTAAATGACCTCAATTTTTTTTGTCAAAAAGCTAAGATAATTTCTTAGAACTTTTATAAATTAAGTCTATTCAAATTCTAATATTAGTAATGATGTTTTGTTCAAACAAGAAGATAAGGACTGTCACCACGTCAAGATGTGGCCATCCACTAAACAATTAGTCAACAAATCAATAGTTCCCAATTTGGCCTATAAAAGGAGTCATTTTCCATGCATTTAAGCATCTTGGTTTTCAGATCAAGATCATGTTTTACCCTCTTTATTTATATTTTTATAATATTTAAGTTTTGCTTTCATTAATCTCTTGTTTATACTTTTCATTTTCCTTCATTTACTTAGTTAACTTATAAGTTCTTATCTTGTTAACTTATGTTTCTCTTTTTCATTATATTTAGTTAATTTTATTATATGAAGGTGAAAATGGTACATGATTAGTACTTAAAAATGTATTTTTATCAAGGCTTTATATCATCATTTTGCACTTGAAGTATCAATAACTCCTTAACTAAAGCATGTTTTATAATAACATATCTAATAATATAAGATACCTTTAATTTGTGGTAAATGTTCATTCTAAATACAAGCCTATCATATAAATGAAAGTATTGATTGATTAGTTTAAGAACTGAAATTGAAAAGATAAAAAGATGGCTAAGCTTAGAAAAGAGATGCTAGTACAATCCAAACTAGAACACTGTTTGGTAATTGGGTTATATCTGGAGCTGTAGATCTCGGATTTAGGTCTACTTTATATAGATGGAAAGGTAAGACATAGGTCTACAACTTTCATGGAGCTCAAAATTTAAAAATGTCATTTTTAAGGTCCAAATTGTAGCAACAACGAAGATGTCTGAATCTGTCTTGTAGCCCGAACACTATTCAATATTTAGCCCATATCTAGAGTTCTAGAAGTCCAAATGACCTCTACTTTTTTTTTCTGAAAAGTTGAGATAATTTTCTACAACTTTTATATTTTTAAGTGGTTCTAATTCTAACATTATCAATGACATTTTGGGTACGCAAAAGAAGGATTGTCACCAAGTCAAGATATGACCACCCACTCATCAATTAGTCATCAAATCAATAGTTTCTAATTTTGGCCTATAAAAGGAAGCATTTACCATGCATTTAGGTATCTTGGTTTCCAAATGAAATCATGTTCTTGCTTTCTCTCTTTATATTTTTTATGATGCTTAAGTTTTATTTTCATTAATATCTTATTTATGCTTTTTATTTCCTTTCCTTTACTTAGTTAACTTTTATCTTTTTTATGTTCTTATCTTGTTTATTTATGTTTCTTTCTATTATTATGTTAAGCTAAGTTTATGATGTCAAGGTGAAAAGGTTACACTAATGGTGTAAGAATAAGTATAGTGTAAACTTAACATGGACTTTAATATTTGATACTAACATGTTTTATATTTGTTATTTTGTTCACTCTTTAATACTTTGCTTGTTAAAAGACTAATCTAGATTTATGTTGTATAACACTTGATACAACAAATGCTTGGGACTTTTATAGCTCATACTGTATGGTATAACCAACACTTGTGCTATGAAAGAAACTTAATTTGTTATTAACATAAGTTATAATCATAAATGTCTGACAACATTTACAAGTATTAGCATTAATTGAATAAGATAACTAATGTAATCATGTTAACAATTTATAATCTGATTGGAACCTCCTTTATGTGCGCTTTCCAATTGAATAATAAAATTTTAACTATACTTGTTTGACATATCATTAGTGGATTCTCTAACCTTGACATTTGTTGTTATCATTATTTAATCCTAACGTTAATCTTCTATCTCAAAGTTCTCATCAACTTCTTCTTCTTCTTCTATTATTATTATTATTGTTGTTGTTGTTGTTGTTGTTGTTGTTGTTGTTGTTGTTGTTGTTTATAATTTATACAATTAACCTCCCTGTGGTTCGATCCCAGTCTTGCCGGGTTATTTATTATTTTGACACTCCTGTATTTAGAAGAAGACATCAATCTTTTGGTCGTGTCAGTACACTAATGATGTAAGAATATGTATAGTATAAACTCAACATGAATTTTAATGTTTGATACTAACATGTTTTGTATTTTTTATCTTATTCACTTTTAATACTTTTCTTGTTAAATGGTTAGTCTAGATTTATATTGTATAACACTTGGTACAACAAATACTTGGCATTTTCATAGCTCAACTGTATGGTATAACCTACACCTGTACTGTGAAAGGAACTTGGTTTGTTGTTAACATAAGTTATAATTATGAATACTGCTTGACCGTTTTTTATGATCGGCTTGTTTTAACTCGCAAGTGCACGAGTGTGCGATGTAGCAATTAACTCGGTAAGATCGAGGTCATATCCACAGAGAGCTAGATCTGGAAATTAAGCTAAGTAACAAAAAAAAACTCAAGAGAAATTAAATTAATAATAACTTGGTTCAAAATAATTGATGGATTTGTTTTCAAAGATAAAAAAAAATGTAAATAGATTTTAAATGACAAGAAAAGTAAGTCTTGGTCCAAATCAATTTTAATGGTGATGTATTGGTGATTTCTTCAACATATATAAGATAACTCAACCTAATCTCAACAATGGTGATATTAGGTCGGAAGATATTACAATGAAGATTAGAAAGATGAAGATTGATTATTGCTTAAGAATGAACAAGTACTTTCATATTAAGTAAGACATTGAATCAAGCAATCTCTATACCAAAACTAAAGTTTGTGCATAAAAATTCAAGATTATAACATTACCTAAATGATTTCTAAAATTTCTTTACAATAATAAATCATTCATGAAGAAAATAAGAAGATAAACATTAAGATTCATTCATATCCTAAAGAACTCACCTTAATCACCATTATCCTTGATTTGGATCCAAGAAAGAGTTTAGCCAACCATGATTATATATAAGAACACTTCAATAAACATGAAAGAACTTGAATCCAACTGAAAAAATAAGTTTTACAAACTAAAGAACCGAAATCTATAAAGAAGAACACAATACAATTTCAGAAAAAATTCGGACACAAATCTGACTCTAACTTTGGACAGCAATTCGACCCTCTTAGAAGCTTTTTTTGGAGAAGTCTATTAGAGACATATTTATAGGCAATTCTCTCACCTTTCCAGATCATTAAAGAACAGCTCATTTGGACACCTGAGTCAAAAGTTATGGGCAAAACACCAAAAGGTGTTCTGAAAAATCAAATCAAGACAGCTTTACAACTACTTTGGTGCACGTTTTTCTTTCTCATTTATGAGGTGTCTCCTTCTTCTTTTTGACCCAAAATAATGTTAAAATATCCCCTCCAGCTTTCCATCCATGTGCTTGCCTTCTTGGATCAATGGATTACCCAAAATAAATCAATTGTTATTTGTTGTGTGGACATGTAAGATCATGGATTGTGTTTGGGTTAGTTTGAAGGTTGATTTGGGGTTGATTTTGGGCTGATTTTGGGCTGAATTTGAGCATCAAATAAGTATACAAATGTACTTATTATTTGGGCTAAGATTGACATTGAAACCTTGAGTGTTTAATGGTTGAAGTTTGCACACAACATAAGGCAAGTTTGGGCTTGAAATAAATCATATGATATTCTTTTCTAGAATTGGAATAGAATTGATTTTTGGGACAAATTTGGAGCACTTATTTGAACCAAGATTTGCTTCAATCTTCAACTAAATGTCTCTTCAATTCTTTGTTCTGAATTCCGACGTTGAATTTTCTGAATTAATTCATTTAAGCTCCAAAAACCTATCAAAACATTAAAACAAACTTCATTACTAAAAAACACATCAATTATTATAAAAACAACCAAATAAAAACAATAAATACATATGTAAAATAAGAGACTTAATGACACTTTTGATGCACAATCAAATACCTAACAATATTTCCAAGTATTAGAATTATTCGAATAACATAACTAATGTAATTATGTTATACATTTATATTTCGATTGGAACCTTCTTTGTATGTAGTTTCCAATTGAGTAATAAAAAGAGTTTATATTATACTTGTTGAAATACCATTAGTGGATCCCCTAACCTTTACATTTATTTTTATTATTGTTTAATCCCCACGTTAATCTTACATCTCAAAGCCTTTTTTTAACTTATTGTTATTATTATTGTCGTCATTGTCGTCGTCGTCGTTGTTGTTGTTAATTTATATTGTTAACCTCCTTATGGTTCGATCTCGGTCTTGTGAGGTTATTTATTACTTTGGTACTCTTGCACTTAGAAAAAGATATCAATCTTTTGGTCATGTTAAGTTTTTGGCACTATTGCTAGGAAGACAAATTCTTGTATAAATTATAGTATTTATTTTATTTTTTCTTTTCACTTTTCTTGTATCTAATTTTTTTTTCTTTTATTTTGTTTTCTTCATCCTTTTATTATCTTCCTGTACGTGCATTAAAATTTGGTCATGTATATTAAGTGGTAGACTTTGTAGGATATCCTCATTATTTTCAAAAAATATGGCCGAAGAAGATAATTAGTCACTTAATAATGAGAAAAATAAGGATAACCATGTTATAATACTTAAAGGCCACATGAATCCCACAAAAATAAGTGCATCCTCATGCATAGTTTTCCCTCCTGATGCATCTCATTTTAATTTTAAGCCAAGTATTATTCAACTTTTACCTTATTTTTATGGCCTAGATTTAGAAAATTCATACTTGCATCTAAGAGAATTTGAGAGGTTCTGCAACACTTATAATAACTCAAATTGTAGCATGAACACCATGAGATTAAAGTTTTTTTTCTTTTTTATTAAAAGATAAAACTAAAATATGGCTACAAAATTTGAGACCAGGATTTATTCGTGCCTGAAATGAAATATAACAATAATTTTTAAAGAAGTTTTTTTCATCTCACGGAACAAACTTGTTTTTAAAAAATCACCACATTCTCTCAAAAACCAACAGAAACATTTTACCAATGTTGTAATAGGTATCGACACTTACTTAATACTTGCCCTCATCATGGTTTTGAAATATGGAGATTAGTTTCATATTTTTATGAAGGGTTAACACCTAAAGATAGACAAATTATGGAATTAATGTGTAATTGAACTTTTTAAAGATAAAGACCCTAATGAAGCAATGGAGTACCTAGATTTGCTAGTTGAAAAGGCTCAAAATTGGGACACTATGAGCACTTATAAGACACTGGTAAACCTCAACCTCATACATCTAGTGGAGTTATGTACAACAACCTTAAGAAAAATCATGACCTCCAAGCCAAATTTGCATATTTAGTTAGAAAAGTTGAGTTTGATAAATCTGAAGATGATAATTATTTACAAGAAATATAACTTATTGAATAATTAGTTTATGATCAACTTGAATTTATTTTGAGTAAAATTGAGTTTAATGAATCTGAAGATTTACAAATGATCTATTCTTAGAAAGAAACCATGGATAAGAAAGGCACTGAAAATATTGATCAGATCTTTTATCCAGAGTGACAATAGATTCAACATCTGATATTACACCAATCAATGATTACTTTCCTGATGAATCTTTACTTTTCCATATATCAATACCTTGGTTAGCTAATTTTGTTAATTTTCTTGCTTCAAGATATTTGGTAACTCATTGGAGTACCTAAGATAAAGAAAAGTTTTTAAACAAAGTGAAGAACTTTTATTGAGAAGACCCTTATTTATTCAAATATTATCTTGATAAAATATTTTAAAGATACATTCCTAACAATGAGGTAAGTAATGTTAATAAATTTTATCATTATGAGGCGTGTGGAGGTCATTTCTTATTAAGAAAGAAAATTGTAAAAATCTTACAAAGTGAATTTTACTACCTCATCATGTTCAAGGACTCACATATATTCTGCAAAACTTGTGAAAATTATCAAAAAGTTGATACTGGTCAAAAAGTCTTGTTTATAATTCTCGACTTCATTTATTTTTTACAAAACTAAGATTAAGATAAAGTGATTTTTTTATTGTGAAACATGTGTATTCATATGGGGTCTGTAATATCAAGAATCCAAATAAAGATAATGTTTTCAAGTCTTTCTCTAACCTCGGTCAATTGACGGATAACGGTAACTCTTAAGTCAGTTCTTTTAGTTTTCCATTATAACTAATATTTGTGTATATATTTATTCAATTCCTTGTTCCTTCTCTTTTCTTTGCATATGTTTTCCATTTCTCATCTAAAAAATAGACACAACTCTTGAAAAATTAAAAAAATATTTTTTCATTTTGCTTCAAAATGTGATTAAAAACATTTACTGAGTTAGGTGTGCAAGATTAAGGTTGTTAATGAACCATGAAATTTCTGAAGATATTCACTAGCTAATTAAAGCAAATGTCTGATTATCAGGTGAGTCTTCCAATTCTTTTATTTCATACATGTCTAGGATAAGTAAAAACACTTTTGCAAAGAAACGTCGTGCAAAACGATTGAAAGTCTGTCATCGATGTGCTAGATGGACTTGTAATGCACAATATCATTCTTTAGAAATAGTATTAATAAACTGTGAAGATAAAATAAAATTCATTAAAGATGACTTGAGTAAAGATTCTTTAAATAATCTTATATTAACTCTTAAGACGCATCCTAGTAGAGATGTGCATCGTGCAATTCATGATATGTGGCCCTAATTTCATAAAGAACATGATTAACTTGGTCTTGGGAACTAAAAAATACCCTGTTTGTCAGTTTTTTAAAAAATTAGATGGGAATTTATTCCTGACTCATACAGGGCATTTAAGCAATTCCTAGATATAAAACAAAGGAAAAATATGAGTCAGAATTACAATTTAAGCCTTCATTTATGAAACCTTGTGTCTTTTTGTTTTATTAATAGCATATTATTTTACTTTGTTTTTTCTTATATTTGTTTAAGTGTGTTTTAAGATTGTTAGTATTCGTTATATCAGATGATATCTTCTATACTCTATTTTTCTACCTAAGGACATTGAGGACAATGTCTCATTTTGGTTGGGGAGAAAAGTAGTAGTTGACATTGAAAAAAACTCTTATTTTGCTATTATTAAAATCATTTGAAAAAGTTATTACTAGGATGACAGAGTAAAGAGAAATTTTATTGATTGTTGAGATGAATTTTGATAAATATTTTTAAATGATTATTTGCAATATTCATAATAAGGTTTATCACATACTTCTCTTAAAACATTCAAGCTTACAAACTCTTGCATTATTATCATTGATTTTGCTCATATACTTATTAAATAAGTATTCATAAATCTTCATTTTCACAAACACATTTTAACATATGATTGTGGGTTGCATATTAGATTATTACATTATTTATGTGCTTTTCTTAAAGATAACCACTAAAGGAATGGATAGTGTGCAATTTGTAAGAAAAAAATTGATAATAAATATAATTCAATAAAAAATAAAAAAATTAGATATATTTGGTTTTGTAGCCTCCCTACCCTAAGCAATTAAGCCTGAAGAGGTGTTTTAACATCTAATACCCTAAAGTCAACTGACTTATAAGCTATTGGCCCAAAGCTTGTAACATGGGTTAAGGAGAAAAGCTTAATGGAATCAAACATTGCACTATTTATATATCAGTATCTGCAACTGAAATTACTAAGCTCGTAGGGGTGTCTCAATACTTAATGCTCTAAAATCAACTAGTCTGAGAGTCATTAGCCGAAAGCTCATTACATGGGTTAAAGATGCATTGTATTATACATATAAAAGAAAAAAAAAGATAATAATCTCAACTTAAGGAAGTTAATCTTAGAAAAACATTAAAACATAATATTATTTTCTTCCAATAAAAGCCCCATCATTTATGTTTTTATACATTGAGCACATAAAAAGAAGGTTTATTAATATTTTGTTTAAGAGGTATTGAGCATATATATATATAAAAATTTAATGAGAGTTTGTTTATCTAAATAGATTAATGGAAGTTAAATGGTGAATGTCTTGCTTTTTGGAACTTGCAAATTGTTTTTTATTTTAACGCTTTGATTACTAAGGACTGATAATAAGCTAGTTGGGGGGTGTGATTAATACTTAAAAAAATATTTTTATTAAGAATTTATATCATCATATTGTACTTAAAGTATCTTAAATTCCCTAATTTAAGTATGTTTTATAATAATAATTCTAATAATATAAAATAGCTTTAATTTATGGTAAATGCTCATTTTAAATGCAGGAATATCTTATAATTCAAAGGATTGATTGATGTGATTAAATATTGAAAGTGAAAGCACAAAGAGAGGGCTAAACTTAGAAAAGAGATGTTGGTTTAGTTCAAACTTGAACATTGTTCAATCCTTGGGTCATATATGGAGCTGTAGAACTTGAATTTGGGTCTATTTTATATGGATAGAAAGCTAAGATATAGTCCTAAAACATTCATGAAAATGCAAGACTCAATTTTATTATATGAATGTCCAAATCTTAGCACCAACAGACAAGTCTGAATCTGTCCACCAGCCTAGATACTATTCAGTGTTCAGCCCCTATGTTGAGTTTTAAAAGTTCAAATGATCTTAATTTTTTTTCTTGGAAAGTTGAGATAATTTTCTAGAACTTTCATGAATCAAATTTGTTCAAATTCTAATGTTAACAATGACGTTTTGTTTAAAGAAGAAGATAAGGATTGTCACCAAGTCAAGATATGGCCACCCACTCAACAATTACTCAACAAATCAATAGTTTCCAATTTTGACTTATAAAAGGAAACATTTATCATGCATTTAGGCATCTTGGTTTTCATATCAAGATCATGTTCTTGCTTTTTTTCTTTATATTTTTGTAATGTTTAAGTTTTGTTTTCATTAATCTCTTGTTTATGTTTTTTATTTTATTTCCTTTACTTAGTTAACTTATATTTTATTTATTTATGTTTCTCTTATTATTATGTTTAGCTAAGTTTATTATGTTAAGAAAAAAAGGTTACATTAATGGTGTTAGAATAGGTATAATGTAGACTCAACATGGATCTTAATGTTTGATACTAACATGTTTTATATTTGTTATCTTGTTCACTTTTAATACTTTGTTTGTTAAATGGTTAATCTAGATTTATGTTGTATAACCCTTGGTACAATAAATATTTCGCACTTTCATAACCCAACCATATGGTATAACCTACATCTATGCTATAAAAGGAACTTGATTTGTTATTAACATAAATTATAATCATAAATACCTTACAACATTTACAAGTATTAGTATTATTCGAATAAGATAACTAATGTAATTATGTTAATAATTTATAATCCGATTAAAACCTCATTTGTATGTGGTTTCCAGTTGAATAATAAAAGGAGTTTATACTATATTTGTTTAAAATACCATTAATAGATCCTTAAACCATGGTATTTTTTTTTTATCATTGTTTAATCTTTACATTAATTTACATCTCAAACCTCTCTTCAACACCTTTTCTATTATTTATTTATTTATTATTATTATTATTCAAATAAGATAATTAATGTAATCATGTTAACAATTGATAATCCGATTGGAACCTCATTTATGTATGGTTTCTAGTTGAGTAATAAAAGGAGTTTATATTATACTTGTTTGAAATACCATTAGTGGATCTTTTAACCTTTGGCATTTATTTTTATCCTTATTTAATCCTTACATTAATCTTACATCTCAAAGCTCTCTTCAACTCCTTTTATATTATTATTATTATTAATTTATAATATTAACCTCCTTGTAGTTCAGCCCCAGTCTTATTGGATTATTTATTACTTCGACACTTCTACACTTAGAAGAAGAAATCAACTCTTTGATCGTGTCATTAAACAACTATGATGGACTTAGAAACCTTAAAGAACATATATAAAACTTGTGGATCATCTTGGAGCTTGTAACACAAGATAATAATTCTATATATAAATTCCTCCATTTGATATTTCGTGGACCTTTTCGAGCATAATACCATGTCCTAGAGCCTGACTTCATCCTTAACTTTTATGATTTATACACCAAATTATTCTTTCACTTTAGGACAAGCATACCAACTAAAAAAAGCACTATTAAGCCTTTTGTCATCATATAATAAAGATATGAAAGCACTAAAGCATATCATCACCCAATAGAAAAATAAAAGCACCAAAACATATCTTAAAGGTTCAATAAGAAAATGCTCAACATGAAGAGTCTACTTAAACCCATTACTATATAAGATTTGATAAATGGAGTCTATAATTATTTCTTATTAGAGTTACTATATAATCTCCTTAATAAACTCTGCTCAATGTAAAATAAGCAATGAAAACCACATTCGAGTAGAAAAATCAAGTGTTACCATGAAAGAACACCTTTCTTTCTAACAATAAGGAGTAAGATCTTTCAAGAACCATTGATATCATAGAAACCTTAAAGCATCAAAAAGAAACACCAAGGATCTTATGACCACCTAAATTCCCCCAAGCACCTGACTATGTTTCTGCCCACCACGTGTAATGGAGACATTGGATGCCATCAAGGAAAAAGAGTTCATACGATATCTACCTTTTATGAAAAGTGATGCAAATACAATAAACCCCATCAATTTTATATCATTTAGTATGGAAATGATCATGATATTAAAGAATGTCATGCCCTAAAAAAAGTTATAAAAATATTGATTGTTGAGGGTTATCTTCAATAATTTGTAAGGAAAGAAATACAAACCAAATAAAAAGATGTTGACGCATCTTATGATGCATTACCTAAGATTAAATAGGTTACAAGAATTGTATCTTCAATTGTGTGAGAAAATATTATGAGATTTTCAATGAAAAAGTCAATATTATCTCTATAAGTAGTCCTCATATATTTTTCTCCATGATGTTCTTTATTTCCCTCCATAATGTTCTTTATTTTCATGTCTCTAATAAAAATCTCTATATCTCAAAAGAAGTATTTATATCTCTATGAGAATCTTCATATCTTTAAATAAAATCTTTATATATCTAATGAAATCTCCATGTTTTCAAATAATGAGTTCTTTTAACATTCATCATGGCATGTTAACGAAAGCCATAAAAAGATAACCATAACATACATAATTTTTAATTCCTTTTTACTTCCACCAGTTAAGTTTTTCATATGTAAATGTTTGAAAGGCTTGGTGGAAAAAATGATGATACTATAAAAAAATAATTGTTTATTTAGGTAGTCTAATCAAAGTACGCAATCCATTTACGTAGCCTAAACAAATTGACCATGTTCACTTATGTCATGATCCAACCTTGAAAAGATATTTAAAACTTGACTTAGTGCCATATAAATTTTTAGTTACTAGTATATGCCTCAAGACAGAATTATAACCTCTAGTAAATTTAGTTTTATGCCATAATGATTGATGCTTATATATGAGTTGTTAATACAATATCACCTTTCCTCACTAATATCTACATATAACTTTAAAGGGTTCTTACCAACCACTCACCTCTCTGTTAATAGTTTAGCGAAACACCATAATCAATAGTGAGTGATAATCTATCCAATAATGATAAAACAACCAACAACTCATTTTCACTATAAGGTAGCTCTATATTATTTATCCAATTTGTACAAGGTAAACTTAAGTGATTGAGCTATATAAATACTTTAAGTCGCTAAGTGCTAAGTTTACTCAGAAACTACACAATTAATTAGGATTATATAAACTCCTTTTTCTATATAAATTTTTATCTAAAATCTTACTCTATATCAATTACTCTCTTGGTATTCCATTAATGAATGAGTTGATTTAATCTATTTTTGTTATAAAAAAATTAGGGACAAATAATTTTTTTATTATGTAAACTTTAGTTTATCTATAAATAGTTTATCAATTAACTCTATAAAATATGCAGTGATTTTGGACATTTTTTATTGAAAATGGTAGGAGAATAAGAAAACATCCCTCCATACAAGACACTTAATTACAAGAAAAAGAAAAAAAAAGGTAAAGTTAGGGTAGGTTAGAATGAACATTAAAGATTGCACGACAAGTTAACTTAATCATATAGACAATGCAAACATAATCAACCATCAAGTATTGACACATAAAAGGTAGCCCAATAAACTTCTTATACGATATTGTTTTTTATGGAAGGAACTAATTAACCCAATTTAAAATTCAAGTTGGTTCAATTCAAAATTTAAATTAATCTTTTTATCCTTATTTTTGCTTATTTTAAAAAACTAAGTTAGAACAAGGAGTTATCTTGGAAATTCTAGGTTTTTATTTTATTTTTTGAAGGCCTAAATCACCTGAAAATAGTCCAAAAACTTTTAAATGTATTTCATTCTAGTCCTTATAATTTTTAATTTCTAATTCAAACAATAATAACTTTTTTTTCTTAAATTTTAATTTCTACTAATTGTTACGAGGACAAGTATGTCATAATTATTAGAAATTGTTGCTAGTGTGAATAAACAATAAAAAGAGAAACAATAAAATCAATTAACACAATAATTGAATCTACAAGATCTTGTATAAAAACTATAATTTATATCAACCTAGATGGATCAAATCTTGAAACCCCAAGGAAAAAGGTTAAGGTATTATTGACTTTGATTAATCAGAACCACCAACATAAAGTTAATTTACCTTGAGATTATCAAATTAAACTAAAGACAATGAATTTGGATTTTTTTATAATTTAATAGGGAAGACCCAAAAGGGCAAGTGTGTAGTTCTAACTAGTCCTTCAACTATTATAACATCAACCCTCAACATAGGTTATTCATGGTCAATTTTCATACAAAAAGGAAAGTTAAAGCTTGGTTTTAAGAAATTAAAGAGATTAGAGTTATTTACAAGTTAAAAGTCTTATGAAGTATTTACATATTTTATTTAGGGCATCTACTTATGATGACATTATGGGAAATACTTATACAAGATGGTAGACCTATCTCTTAACTCATTAAGGGTATTAAAAGGAAGGATGAAAAGGAGATTATTGCAATTATAATAACAAAGCAAAAATAAAGACCCTACATTTTAGGTTAATATATACAAATCAAAACAAACCATCAGAGTCTTAAGTATCTATTAAAATAAAAAATAAGAGCACCAGTTCATCAAACATGGATTTTAAAATTGGTTTAGTATGATTTCATAGTAGAGTATAAGTTTGTGAATGAAAACCTGGTTGTTAATGATTAATCTATGAAATTTGAAGAGTTAATTATTAGAGAATCGTAAGCTACTACAACCTTATTGGGACAAAAAAGTATAACAAATATTTTAGTAGATGAAAAGTAACACTATAGGCGCCTTAGATACCAAATGAAGGGTGAGGGTCTTGTTGTATAAAGGAAGAATCTACATCCATAATGAAATTCCTTTTAATTCAATTATTATGCAATACATACATGACATTCAATAATAAGTCATTTAAGGTATGAGAAAATCTTAAAGTGAGCTTAAAGGGATTTATATTGGGTAAGCTTGAAATCTTAAATAAAAGACTACATGAGATAGTGTGAGGTACGTTAACAAACTAAGGTAGAAAAAACTAAGTCATCGAGATTACCAGAGACTTTGTTAATATTAGAGAAACCATGGTCATCAATTTCCATGCATATAGTATGATCCTAATGGTGGTGAAAAGACTTTTTAAATATTCTTATTTCTTAACTTTGACTCATCATTTCACAACTTCAAGGGTGTCTTAAGTTTTCTCACAAAAATATAATAAAATGACATGGTTTACCCAAAAATATTATGAATAAGAAAGACCTGACTTTCACTAGTAAATCTTGGCATGAGCTATTTTGGGTCCCAAGGGTTAATTACACATATCTATTGTCTATCACCCCTAAATTGATGGCTAGATAGAAGTTACTAAGAAAACATTGAAAGGTTACCTCCATTGGTTTACAGGTGACAACCTTAGAGAGTGGTCAAATAGTAAATCATAGTAGAGTGGTGGCACAACATTAACTTCTACTCATTCCTTCAAATAACTCCTTTTAAGTTAATGATTGGGCAAACCCACCTGATTTACTCAAATACTTCATGTTATTAACATAAAACCAATTAGTGGAAGAGCATTTTAAAGGTAGAACAACATTATTAAAAACAAATGTCAAGATTAATTTATACAAGGCATACAACATGAAAATAACTCAATCAAATAAAAAAATAGAATTAAAATTAAAAGAAAGAGAAGTAATGTACCTTGAACTCCATCTATAATAGTTAAGCATAAAACATGAAAGAAAATAGAAATTAGCCTACAAGTATTATAGACCATTCAAAATCTATGTAAGGGTATGAAAGATATCTTACCTATTAGAGTCTCTTAAAGATTCTTGCATATATCTTATCTTTCATATCCATCTTCTCAATAAGTTAATTGAGAAGAATGAACAACCAATTTCCAAGCCACCCTCTTTTAACTAAAAGGGTAAACTTTAATCACAGCCTGATAAGGTACTAGATCAAAAAGAAAGGATCACTAGATAAAGGATCATATGTGAGTTACTAGTTTAATAATAAGGGTTGAATATTAAAGATATGATTTGGATGGAAAAAGATTAGGTTAAAGATATTTACCCTCGTCTTGAGGGAAAGTTTTTTATATATAAAGGGTGTAGTGTTTCTAGAAATTTTAAAATGAGAATGGAAAGAGAAGGATATAATATCCTTTCAAGCAAGACATTAAAATTTCAAAAATAAAGAAGGAGAGGTAAGGTTGGAATAAATAGTGAAGATTACACTGTAAATCAGCTCAACCACATAGGCAATTCAAATGTAACTAACCACCAAGTATTGACATGTAAGAGTCAACCTAAGAGACTTCCTAAACAGCAATAATTTTTATGGAAGGAACTAATCAATTCAATTAGCCCAATTTAAAATTTAAATTCATTTAATTCAAATTTTAAATTAATTTTTGTATCTTCATTCTAGCTATTTAAGAAAAATAGGGTAGAATAAAGGGTTATTTTAAAATTTTCATAGTTTTATTTTAGTTTTTAAATGTCCAAACTATCTCGAAATAAACCAAAAACTTTCAATTTTCCTTCATTCTACTTATAATTCTCAATATCTAAGTTCAATCAATAATAACTTTTTTTTCTTAAATTTTAATTTATTGGGAATTTTTACAAATTCACTATAAAAAGAAAACAACTAAAACATGAAAAATATAATTATTTTGAATTTAACAAATAAAAGGTACAAAAAAACTTCACATTTTTAGAAAACTTATACCATTAAAATCATTAAACACCCCAACTTCACTTAAATTCAACCAATAAATTTTTTCATATAAATTTATTTCATTTCAAAAAAAAAAACATCAAAAGCTAAGATATACTCATTTTTATTTTATTTGAGGGTATTAATTCGGGGGCAGGGGTTATATTGATGACATGGTTTCTTAATAAGCTATTTTTATGAGCACTTTAATAATTATTTATTGGAGTCATGTCTTATTAGATGATAATAAAGGCTTCTAAGTTTTGTATGTAAAAATTTAAAAAACAAAGAATTAGAAAAACAATATATATATATATATAGCCTATTACTAAATATATATAGCCTATTACTAAATATCATCAATCTTTATAAATAAATGATGAGCAACTTTTCTTAATTTTTATCTATTGAAACGATTAAAGAAGGCAAATGGGAAACGAGGTGCATTTAAAAAAATAAATTATTCGATGAAAAAAATGAGGGAAAAATAAATTACAACAAGCACTCTTTGTTACACGAATAATTTTAAGTTTTAACACTCTATTTCCGCTGTTTTTATGTACCCGAATAATTCAATGATATCTGTGTTAAACTCTTTCACTTGATGATGGCTTTGGTTTGATGTGATATGGACGCAATAGATGTCAAAACGTCTATCGATCGGCTCCCAATTTGGACAAATATTGGAGATAAACTCAAGGAAGGAATATATTTTTCAAAGAAAGTATTTCGTTATCCAAATTCCTTTCTTTGGCTTCTAGAATCGTGTGTTCTTGCAAGTTTCATGAACTTGTAATTAAAAAGGCTGAGTTGTTAATTGGTTACTTTATGTGAAAAAACCGTTCGTGCGTGTATACATAACATCTACACCATTGCATATCCCCAAGCATTAATCCTACCATTATTATTGGACCCCCCCAGAAGAAATAATAATAAATAAATAAATAAATAAATGTAAACTACAACTATATTTCTGTGTTAAAACTTTAAAACACAGCCCTTAAGATACACCTTAAATTAATCTATTTTGTCTATCAGATATTATCTTCCCGCATGTGCTGGCTTGTGAAGAATGGAAGAGCTTAAAAAGAAGTTTATTGAGGAGGCTGGTCAATAATTAGGACCCAAAAGGTGCCCTATGGGGGATGCCTTTTCTCCTCCTTGAATTGGAATGTGGAGGAGTTAGCGTGCTTGTGTGCATATCTTGTTGGCTTCCTTCACGCAATTCTTCTTCTTCCTTTGATGGCAATCTTCTTCCCATTCCTTCTCTTATTTCCCCTCCTTCCTCGTCCTTGGTGCTCAAGTTAAAGGTGGCATCTCCATTGTTCTTTATTCTTACAAGCTGAATTCAATGCCAAGTTAACTTATGGTTAAGCCCTTGTCTAAGCAAATTAACCAACCCATCAAGAACAGGAAAAAGTCTATTTGGTAAATAGAAAAAAAAATCATACAATGTCAATTATGCCGATGATATAATTTCCTTTCCTTTAAGGGCGCGAGAGCATCTACGCTCTGACAACTAATTTATAAATTAAGCTAGCTAGCTCGGATGGCTACCAATAATCGATTATCAAAATTACCATCACATCAAGTCTGAAATCTTGATACAACCACAATGTCACTCATTGAAAACCACAATGTAGCAGTAATTTGAAAATAATTTTGTGTGCAGAGGGCAGAAATCAAATAAGGGATGCAACTATTTTGGTATAATAAATGATTATGGCGAGTGAATCGCGAGTCTTGAACAACTTGGAGTCGGGTCCTAATGACTATGAGGTACATTTTTTTATTTTTATTTTTTTGAAGGAGAGGGCCGGTAGAAATCTGAGAAGAGAAATGGGAAGAAATTAACTGACCTTACATCCTAGAGAACAGAAACGAAAGGGATCCAAAAGACTTCTCCCACAAATTTCGCATAAATGAGGGACTCCTTTACTTGTGCTACTCTTGGGCTGTGGTCTCTCATTAAGGAAAAGAACTCTAGCACTGTTTATAACGTAAGTTTGAACTCCAGTAATGTCCAAAACCTTTTGAATCTCAGCAACCCTAACAACATCATGATACGATGACCTTCTGATCTGTTTTTACATGACCCCATGCGTTTCAGAGATGTTATATTCATCAGATGCTTATTAAGACAAGAATGTCTCTCCAAAAAAAGAAAAGATAAATTACTTGAATAACAGAATGATCTTTGTGTCGAGTTGAACGGCAATAGAAGCAAAAGGCTTCGGTATTGCAATCAAGGCAGAACATGTTGCATTCGCTACGTGGGGCATCTCTATGCCTGGGGCAAACGGTGAAGAATGCAGTCGATAATAGTGATTCAAGCCACGGTGGTACCAGCATTTCCTGCATTGTTTGCCACCCGAAGAATTAAAACCATCAACTGGGCTATAGAATGAAAACTAAACAAGACACAGCATAAATGCCTCCCATTATAGTTACCATTATCAGGAAGGACCGGTGTAGCAACGGAGGCACCAAGAGAAAACAACGTGGATGCCAAGGAGGGAAGGTGGCGCGGGCCGTGGACGGTTCAGAGAAAATAAAAAAGATGCTTAAGATATATCGACAAATTGGACAAAGGAAATGGCAAGAGGACAGGGGTGTGTGTTTGTGTGTGTGTATAAAGCTTGCTGAAACACAAAGCTAATGTAACGGTTGAGATCACTGGGGGTAGGTTATGTGGGCATCCTATCGTTGGATTAATGAAATCAGAAGGCAATAAAAGGAAAGAATATAGGGGGAATTGTTGAGAAATAAATAAAAGAAAGACGATATATAGGGAAAAAATGAAAGAGGGAGAGAGGAGTGTGTTTGGACCTTACGCAAAACTTCGGTTCTTGTTTTGCGTCTATTAGTAAGGTACACAAAGTTCGGCAAAATGTCAGGTTACTTAATTATGGGCAGATTAATTATACTTTAATGAATTAGAAAAGAAAAAAGTGAAAGTATCCATGAGCTATAAACTATATATTAATTAGAATATTTATTACAAAAGGGTTAATGGGATGCGTGATTGTTCATCTATTGTATGGTTTTGAGGAAACCCATTGCGTCCGAAATATTCTAATTTGGTCTTTAAATATGTAAATATATATTGACCAAGAGAGATGGTATTATTGAAAGAGAGAGACTGAGCTCCTATAAATTCTGCAGGAGCCAAGAGAAAATACAAGTAAAGAATTATCAAGAGAAACAACATCATATAGAATCATTGAAAGAATACAAGGAATGACATTAATGACTGATAGACCTTCACCCTCGAAGATCATCTGGTTATCATTCCTGTCAAGAGCGAGGGATCGAAGCAGCCACTTGAGGAGCCAAGGCTTCTGTAGTGGTTAGATCAGAAATGTGGTGGAAATGGAATGAATGATTCTTGATAACAATACCAGCACCACCACCTTCGTGCCAACTGGAGGGGGAGACCATTGCAGAACAGAGCCATATCGATCATCATTGGATTGTGTAGGTCAATGAGGCAAAGCTTCATCAAATTCCATTTTCTAATTAGCGGCCATAAGCAACATATGAGCACTAGACCATATAATGGATTGAAAAACAAGAGCATTTCTTGGTTTCCAAATCCTCTGACATAAGAAGCCAGCAAGCCCCATCAAAACAAGATTAATAGACCATGGCAGCGAGAGGATCAGAAAGACCATCACTCTGAAAATCAAGAATTCATGTTGTAGCATTCCAGGGCTTGGCCTAGCGGTGGAAGAGGCTTGTCTTCTTCCACTGCACCTGGGTTCGAGCCCTGGCGTGCACGCCTGTCATCCCCGCGGTGTCTTACATGCCTACTAGGTTTGCAGGGTATTCAGTGGGCCGTGGGGATTAGTCGTGGTGCGCGCAAGCTGGCCCGGACACCCCACGTAAATCAAAAAAAAAAATAACGAATGGAGAACGCAAACCAGTGCTTGACCTAGGGAAAAAAAAAAAAAAAAAAAAAAGAATTCATGTTGTAATTAACCATCTAGGTGGTGGCCAAATGGTAAGGACTTGGGATCAAGGGGTTTGCTTCCTCTATGGTCTCAGGTTCGAGTCCTTAGTTGCTCATATGATGGCCACTGGAGGCTTACATGGTCCTTAACTTCAGGGCCCGTGGGATTAGTCGTGGATGCGCGTAAGCTGGCCCGGACACCCACGTTAATCTAAAAAAAAAAAGAATTCATGTTGTAATAATCTTGAGGGGTAGCTCAAATAAAAAGATCTTGAAATTATTTTTTAATAGTTAAGAGTTTAAATATCCTATGAATGATAATTAATTTTAAAATCTTTAAAAATAATTGAGATATGTGTAAAGTAGCTCAAATATCAACATTAATTAAAAAAAAATTATATTTTAAAATTGACTCAAGGAGCAAGGATTTGACTTAGTAGGAATTCTTTTCCTTTCTTTCTTATAAAAATATACTATCAAATTCGTCTTTAAACTGAGTTGTTTGATGAAAAAGTTAAAATTAAGAAAAATTAAAATAAACTAGTCTTAAACTTCTATAAAATAAGTTATTTATTAGAATATAAAATCTAAATTGATAAATTATGAGAGAAAAATAATATATAACAACAAAAAAAACAGTGAAGAAAAGTGTGTATGTTATGGCCTGTTGAAATTGTCTTATGAAAATAGAAATTGTATCATGTGTCTTATGAAAATAGAAATTGTATCATGTGAGAATAATTATGAAAAATAATTATTTTTATCATATAAATAACTTATAAAAACAAGTTGTATCAGCATCACACTTAAAAAACTGGCATTGTACTAACTAGTAATAAGAAAGATAAGTATTCATAGTAAAATAAGTGGACATATACTCACCATTGGCAGGATAAGTAAACTCCCATACCTACAATTTGTGTGCCCTTATTGATACCTCTACAACAATGGAGAGTTTATTTATTTTTGTATTTTAAAAGTATTTTTTAAAAAAATTATTTTTTATTTACTTTAAATTAATATATTTTTAGTGTTTTTAAATTATTTTGATATATTGATGTCAAAAATAATTTTTAAAACATAAAAAAATTATTTTTATATAATTTTAATATATAAAATTATTTAAAAAATAATTATAACCATACTACCAAATAAACTAAACTTTTAAGTGATTATTGTGTATCCAGCGGATGGTTGCATGGCATGTACTAAGAAGTTATGTGTCCATATTTTTTGCAAAATAAATGTGACAAATGTCTGGGCAATGAGAGCACATGCATAACAATATATTTTTATTATTTTCTCCTTTCTTTTCTCCCTCTCAACCTTGCATGTGGTTTGGTCAAGTAAATTAGAGGACTAAAGTGGAGAGTTATTGAAGAATGAAGGGCTGAAATGAAGGAAGAAAGGAAAATTTAGCTGGCACATGTAGATTGTCTTATGTAGTGTAGTTATATTTGTCTCTGTGTCAGTGAACTCTTTATAATAATATGGCGCAAATTGCCATCGGAGCTTTGATAAGCTCTGATTCGTTTTCTCTGTTCTCGCTTTTTTTACTCTTTTCCTCGCTGGATTTTATGCTTGCCTTCGTTTTTTGCTTTCCAGTCTTCTCTTTTCCAATTTGTTGTTCGGGCTCTGTTTTACTATAGCTAGCCTGAACACTGTTCAGGCTTCTTCTTTTAAAATTACGGTGTAGTTCCCAACTTTTTGACCGGACAGCACTCTAGGCTTTGGGCCTTTTGGCCCAGATAAAGACTTCCTTTCAGGCTTTTAAGAACTCCCTCCAGCCTCCAGTGTAACTTCACAGAGAACCTTGCATTCTACGAGTGATACAAGTGCAGATTATCATGAGTGTCAGGAGTACTCAAGGAAACACATAGAACAGCCCTCACATAAGATTCTGAAAACATTTTTCGTACGAAAGGTTCATTCCATGAATGTGAAAGATCATGGAAAAGCTAGGAAACCCGATGAACATCAGCTAGAGCGTCAGATTTGATGGAAAGAAGAAAAGGATATTGTGAAGGAATCTAAGGATTAGATAGGTAGGTGATAGCACATTCTTGACCAATTCTCCATCTAATTCCACATCGTAAAATATATTTTCCCGTTGGAATACTTTTCCTAGCCCGTGATGAAGAAGAGGAACTAGCAGCATGCAGGAAATTATAGAAATGGGAGAAGGGACCATGGCATAGCTGCCTCTGACCATGCTTCACTGACAGCTAGATTGAAGGCTTCCAAGTATCAAAAACCCAGGCCACCTAACCTTTTCTTTTCACATAAATCTAACCAGCTAATCTAGTGAATCTTTCGTTCATCCCCTTTTCAGCCCTGCCAGAACTTATATATGAGATAATTGATCTCCTTGCAAATCCCTTTAGGAAATTCTAAACATCTCATAAAATATGCAGGAATATAGGAATAGCTAGAAGCAACAGATTTGATAAATGTCTCTCGACCCATATCAGAAGTGTTAGAAATTTGTTTCAAAAAATATAGTTAATGGACACAAATTAATACAAATTAAAAGTGAAAAGTGACATCCATTCACTTTTTAGGTTAACATTTTATTAAAAAAATATTTTTCAATAAAAATACTGTAACTTGAATATTAATATGCGTAAAATAAATTATAATTTAATGACAAATTGAACTCGTTAACATGCTCGATAAACTCAAAAACCTTCAATGATTATAAGATTTCCTTATAGATTATACAATGGAAAGTAAAAGACTTCAAATTAATCTCATGGAACATGGGGGAGACCCTAAACTAAGTGGACTTTAGGTTTAAGTTGCACACATACTCACTCAACACTACTTAGACTTGAGGCTTAGGCTTGGTATTCATAAACAGTTTGAATATTATTATTTCTTTTTTTAAATGGTTTATTTTTAAAGGAGAAATATCTTGTTTTTATAATAAAAAATTGTTAGAATTTAATTTTTATTATGAGTATTAAAAGCATAATAGTTAGAATTATTTCTATTAATTATCAAAATTAATTATGCGTCAATTTTGTAAGTATAAAATGGGCTTAAATGGAAGAAGTTTGAATACCATGTAATAACCTTTTTGCCTTCCGATCCTTTATTTCTTTCAGCATTTTCATGCTCTGATTTTCTTTAATCATTCTAGAACTTAAATTCAAGTTTTTCATAGAGAGATTTTTTTAGTATTTCTTTCTAGTTTGTAGAATTTGATTTGTAGTGCAATTAATCATGGTAATGGTGTTAAAATTCTAGAAAACTTATTGCAATCAACTCATTTATACCAAATAACAAGCTATAAAGTTTTAAGAACAAAGGTTACAACCATTGACAACAACATAATATACATTTCTTTTAAATTTTAAGTGCTTCAACAAGTATACTAAATAATTTATTCAAGATATTTTATATACAATTAATTAATCTATGTCTTGTCTATAAAGCTATCGTTGTAATCTTTAAACTTGTAAAGTTATTCTATATTTTTTATGTTTGTGCTTATATATATTTCGATAACTTCATTATGTCACTTAGTACTAATCTAATCTTTAGTCTTTATATTATACAAATTACATTTACTTAAACCAATTATCAACATAACAATATGATTTTTATGAAATAAAGAAGATTGTGTTACATAGCGTAAGAGAAAAAATATATATTCTTGTGAAGAAGATGATTCCTCACCTTGGAGTTCAAGATTATTTAGATAGCTTTGAACTTATGTGAATGTATCCATATAAGGATATGATGGTCAATGTACTAGCAGTCTATAGTTTTGGACTCCATAAAGAAAAAGACTCCGAGTAACAATTGACTTCTATAAAGGTTTTTTAGGGTTTGTAAGATCAATCTTTAAAGTAGACATGACCACAGATATGCCTTCTTATAATACATGTAGTAGATTGAATATGCAAAGAGGGCAATGCATCTAGGGTAGTGATTGGCTTGGGGGTGCATCTACTCATTGAAGGTCTTGTTAGGCTCTATAAACATCTTGTGTCCTAAATGATTAAGATTATACGGACTAGTTAGGCCATCAAGACTTTGACGATCTCATCCTAGCCTTGTCTTGAGAAATAGTACATGGACCATATGATCGAGGGTATAGACCCCCGAGCCATCAGCCACCCCCTTCCCTAGTCTTGATGGTTTGTCTAACAGCCATTCCTTGTTTCACAACAAAGGTGAAGTGCTTCTCATAGCACTCTTTTACCCTGTTCGTGTATGGTTGGGGTGATCCTTGTGAGGCTTTAAACGTGCATCACCCAATCATTATTTATTAACCTTTCAATTATCTTATTGTCTTGCTTGTCTAGGTGTTTCATTATAATGGTTTGCCTAGTGTTGTGACCACGTGATGGGGCTCAAGCCTAGAAGCCTAGGGGTTGGCTTATGAGCACGCAAAGGACTGTTGCCTTTACAAGGCCACGTGAGAGAAGAACGCCGAGAGGTGGTGCCAATATAAGGCCAAGAGGAAGCCACTTTCCACCATTTCCTCACTCTCTCTCTCTCTCTCTCTCTCTCTCTCGGCGATTTCTAGTTCACACTAATTTTTATCTTCAATTTTATCGTAGTACTACTATCTGTATTGAAGAGGTCAACTTAGCTGAGTCATTTGTCATTGTCGGGGTTAGGAAATACAGACGCCCTGATAACTGGAAAAAACATCCTCTAATAAAATACGGTGCATGAAAATTACAGTGAGCTATGATGAGCTGCGAACAAACTATTCCTGGCGGGTTCTTTCTACCGTACAGCAAAATGGTTCAGGAGTGGTCAAATTGCACAGCATGATGCAACAGGTAAGAGGAAAAGCAAGAAAAGGACGCTATTATCTTGATTTCAGACACTGGCAATAACAAATGAAAAACCATTAACCACGGATATGCCTTGCGTGGCAAAGCAAGCCATTTTCCCGTTCATTAGAGGGCTATGAAAATTAGAATAAAATAAAATCAGCAAAACGCGAACCAGAAAAGACTCCAAAAAAGACCTAATGGTTTTGCAAATCTTTAATTCTCAAACGTTCTTTTGTTCTTGATCAGTTACAAATGGGCACCTCGATCATAATATTTGCAGCCATGAGTAATTGAAATAAAATCTACCCACGAATTCATTATTGGCCGTATAATGTGATCCAAAATTACATTTGATATTCCCCCATTGGGAAAACCATGTATTACAAGATATACAACCTAACATAATCAAGAAGCAGGGGAATAATATGCAATATACACCATTCATGTTATAAAAAACATATATATTAGTGGAGTGCAGGATTTTATATACCCAAAACACTAACATGACTGTCTCAAGTCACAGCTCACTCAATTTTCTCGATCACTTCCAACCTGGTTTTTCTCTTCCAACCTTTCATTGCAGCAACGAGATTGATCAACCCAACAATTTGATTTTTAGTGTATTCCTGCGAGGAAAAGTGTAGTTGTATTATTAAAAGATAGGTTGAAATAGGTGTTGAGCATGTTAAGAACAATAAAACAATTCCTCGGTTCCAGTGCAGAATTTTCTTACCGGGTGAGCACGAGCCCAGTGTACATACTCGGTTTCTGGAAGGTAGTAGGCCTGTACGGGTCGAGAGAATGAAAATTCCAATTAATAATCTTGATAGTGAAAATGTTCACCAGGCATTTCTAAGTGAAACGAGTATCCAAGAACCAAGGAAGATGGGTTGACCAAGCAAGCCTCAAGGCTCAAAGATCACTACTAATCATTTCTCCTCCAATATCTTCACATGTTTTTAAGAAATTGTCTCATTGAACACGCTAATTCTTACCTTAATGAAAGTTTCAACCATTTGTAATTTTGGCTTAACATTTATGGGGACAAAATGCTGGAGGCCATTGATCAAAACCTGAAAGGAATTTAGATAGCACTTAAATTATCAATTCTTGAGAGGTGCAAAAGGAGCTAGAGGCAAAATGGAAATCTTGAAAAATATAAATTCCTGTTGGAGTTTTGAAAGAACCTGAAGATCTAATGACATAAGAGCTCGTCCTTCATCACTACACCTCTTCACCCGTGATAGACCTTCTATGAGGGTTTCAGCGACGATTTCAACACCATATTCTGAAAGACGGTCTTGTGCCTATGAAGATAGAAATATAGTTTAGACTAGTTTGTTGTTCAAGTTTTGGGACATGAGAAACATGTTTATTAGTACAAAATTAGAACAGAATCATAACCAGGCAGGCGGAAGCTATTAGCAAAATAATATAAATGAAGATATTATTGGATTACGAGAAGAAAATAATACAGAAGTCCTCCGAGACAAGATGTAGAAAAGTACAGAGGAAGAAAGCAAAAACATAAAAAAACAAAAAAGAAAGTACGGTAGTCCCACAAAATAATTGCTCTAAAGACACCCCTCTAACTGCCCCTAAAGTAGAAGACTGAAGACCACAAGTAGATTATTCTATCCCTCATCTGTTGCCTTGGAAAGAGTAGTACTGAAATGTTTTTTGAACTGCTCTTCATTCATACATTTCAACTCACAGCAAACATTCGTGAAGTTCACATTAAACATCCATGACTTGCATGCTTTTCATTTTTAGATATTTCGATATTTGTTTCCTCCTTGGTATAATCACAGGATTTTTAGAGCAAAATAATACAACAAAATTATGCCATTTATGATGAGGTAAGGCCAATGATTGGGAGGATTGTTAACCAAGTGTTTACTACTAGTAAATTAGCCAGCCTAAGAAACCCATTTATTTATCGGCATATGTGCACATACAAATTTATTCAAAGTGCTCGTGTATTATCCAGAATGTAAAACATCAACATCTTTTACAAAATGATGAGCATCAAGTTGTAAATTCTGTATTCAAAATTTTACAAAATGCTGCTCCTCCTGAGATGTGAACCAGCCATTACCTCTTTGTGAATTCCACCATGTGCAAGCCTCGTTTTATAGTGCTTAAACTCTCCCAAAAGTAAATCAACATACCTGTCAATATAACTCGAATGGGAGGGATTATAAAGTGATAGCAGTATATTCTGATGGATAATTGTTGTAAAAATATGCTCAGTACCTATTAAAGAATTGTAAGAGATATCATGTAGTCCACAAATATCTAGTTCCATTAATTAACATGGGTCAAGCTAAAGTGGGGGGAGGGGGTGTCACAGAGGACATAGCACAGGAAGCAAGGACCAAGGTCATGACCAAAAAAAGCTCCAAAGTAACGTTTTATTATCATACAAAAACTTCACCCTAAGCCAACCAGAGTAGGTGAGCAGGCCAGTGAATCAAAAACTTCAATTAATAGCACAGAATGCAGTACAAATATTATTAAAAAAAAAAAGAGGAAAATTGTAAGAAGTATATTTTTTTTAACATGATTAGAAAATGTTGCAAGCTAACTTACCTTTGATTTATGAAATTAACACACTCAACACACAGTTTTAATGGAAAAATTACAAAAGAGATAGATGATATCTAGGTCATTAAAAGCATGGAAGTTACAACATGCTCGAACAATATAAACAAGCATATAATTATAGTAAAAAAGGAGAGGATGAAACATACCCATTATGCTCTAGACCAAGCTCTTTTACTTCCCACTTAGCATTAGCTATCCGATCAACATACCTGCTAAAAAGTGCTTTGCATCAAAGATGGTAGCAATGAACCAAACAAGATTTTTGACTGAAAGGTAATGAAGAATCCAGTGGAATCTTGAGTTTTGATTGTATTTTGCTTGGGAAACTGATCATCTGGTATACAAGCAGGCATACAAAACCAGCAAGTTGAAGGTTTCTTAAGCATGCAGTGAAATCAAGATTAGTTGTTTTATCTAGGTACAGTTACCAGGATGTCTTCAACCTGACAAATAACTAACATTTTTTGTAAACAATCCCTATCACAGATAAAGCGATTAAAATCTGCATTTGCTTCATGTTTTCACAGCTCACCCATTTGATGCTGCAAGTCCTCCTATAGCTGAGTTTATTAAAGTCAGAATTTTGTTGTCTCAAATCCGGTTAAAGAAATTTGCTTTGTTTGAGTTTCAAGACTACAGCTTCCATTTCTGATTATGAACGTTTTATCTAATTACCAAATATATTAAATATGATAGTTATGCCAACTTCTCCCAGCTGAAACTTTCATGCCCCGTAAATAGGTTTTCTTTGCACATTATCCTGCATCATGCTTCGCTTGTCTCCAAAATTTGACTCATGATCCATTCACAAGCTGTGATTTTTATTTAAGTGGAAGCAGGCTGTTTCCATTTTATGTTATTTTCAAGTTTCAAGTGCTAGTAAGGTTGCTTGTATTATTGTTATTTGACTTCATTTGATATAGGAATTAACTTGCCATTAAAAAGGCTGCTCTAAAGAACCTTTGAGCAGTTGACACAGATTAGCAGTTCCATCAAATGTATCTTAAATAAACATAAAAGTCACAAGTTATCATCCGCAACGAGAAATGCTGTTGGAAATGGCTTTGGGCATCCAATAGGGCTTCATTAAAATTATTCAGCTCATTAATCCACAAGAACATCCGATGATTTAATTAATACAGAAGGGTTCGATCAACATTATTCAGTTCTAAACTTACCCGTTAATGTGAAGAAGTAATCTTGCAGTGGTCCGGTGTAAGTGCTCTATAACATCTGGTACAGAGTCCACCTGATAAAAAAAATAACTTACTTGTCAATATAAAAGGAATGAAAATATCTATTTCTAAATTAAGGACCGAAATAAGAACATAGTTCATGTAAAAACCATATAAAAAAAACAACTTATAAGGAAAGATTACCCCTGAAGTTTAGTAAACAGGTATATATGATTGTCCAAACTTTGTCATAGGACAACTTCACTTATTAGAGGGTTGAATAGATGAAAAGAGAATAGAAAGAGCATGCCTATTCAAGTAACGGGCAAGTTTTATGGTAAGAAATGAAGGTTATTGGGGGGCGATCAAGTCCTCCCTCTCTCTTAACCAACAACAATCTCAAAATTTAGATGCTTCCACTCAACCATCATTCATTTCCTTTTCATTGACCTAACCCAATACAACCTAGCAACTGGAACCATCTGAACGTGGTGCACACATGGATAAATAAGTAAACTCCCAGGCTCTAGTATTCAATTTCAAAATTAATTTACTTTCTGAAATTCAGATGGTTTTCCAGCTATATTAGAACATGGAATAATACCCAGACAAACATATTTCATACTAGCATCCTTTTCTCCTACAGCATATAATAATGTCAAAATATATGATTCCGAATATCCAATTTAACAGCTCATTAATACAGTATCAAAATAATTTTCGAAAGATTTCAAAAAATTATGGCTAATAAAAATGCTCAAAAATACAGAAACAAGGAAATATACCACAAGGACAAAAAAGTCTTCCACTATAGCTGGATTATTCTGAAGAAGCATTGACTGAAGATGGGTTTTAGATCTGTGTAATATTTGAGCAACAAGAGATATGGTATCAGCAGCAGCACATCTTTCCTGCAACACAATTATCTATTACTGTAGGCATACTGATTACAGAACAGCTCTTTTGTAAATCCAAACAACCAAATTTAGCTGATAGCAATTAAGAGTTTTTAATAATCAAGAAGCCACTGCACATTCATTGTAGCTATATATGTATTCATACACATGCATCATATGACAACCCATTGTGATGCAAGATCTGCCTTTGATAATTTTGTTCTACAAGACTGAATCATAATGTGATAAGTTTCCATGTACAGGACAGCATGATAATGAAAGTGACAATAATGGCCATGGCACATCCAGGAGAGTCAAAACTCCAATAAACTTGCCAAACATTTTACAACACTAATTTCTTAATATATATGAGCTCAACCTTCTCAGCAGGGAAAAATGCTGCCAGTGCCAAGGCCAGAACAAAAGATCCTTTTTCTTAGAGAAAATAAATGCGTCCTGTGTAACAGAGGTGGATGATTCTCCTTATGTACAGATGGGGGGGGAAATGCACTAATTTGCTTTCTACAATCAACGGCATATCATGAATACCTAACAAGTTATAATTGGCTATTGCATGACCCTACTTCAGTGAACATCATGAACAGTTATTATCTTTATCCTGGTCTCTATGCACTTCAAAGTCAAAACAGTTGCACTGGGAAGGGCACACTCTCAATGTCTACTTTGATGTAGGAAGAGAGAAGAATTAGAAGGAGAGAAGAAAAAAAGAGTCAAAATCAAACAACGAACGTTAGGTTACACAATGACCGACGGGTAGTTCACAAATGATATCCATACCAATATCACAGACCTCATTACTATTAATCTTGATTTTTTTATTTTTTTTATTTATGCGAACTTAGTTTTAAGTGTACCATGCTAAATTGCTAAAAAAAAAATTATTTTTCAGAACTTCTTAGTTTCAGGTGTACTAAGCTAAATTGTTAAATTATTATCATATAAATGAGATAAGCAAGAAAGTATTTTTCATGAAATTAAGAAATTAGTTATTTAAATTTTAGTATTAGTATTTATCTTTTCTAGTGAAATTACAATACTAAGAGCATGTTTGGCTGTCTATTTTTCTAACTTTTATACTTTACTTTAAAAGAAAACAATAAAAAAGTGTTTGATTAGGATTTTAAAAATCAATTGCTTAACTTTTGAGAGTGGAAGGCTAATTTCATAAAAAAAACATGTTAAATATATATAAGCTTCCACTTCAAAAAGCATGCGAAGTGATCATTTTGAAATGTAAGGCTGATTATTTTATTTAAAAAACTAAAATAACCTTAAATATTTTAGAATTAACGAACCCAAATCATTTTTGCTTTATATATAGTAATTAACTAATATTAATTACAAAGTTAATAACCTTAAATATATTAAAATTAACTAATCTTAATTATTTTATTCCAAGTATGTTAGTTTTTAGCTATAATTAAATTATTTGACTATCATGTTTACTAAAAAAAACCATGTAAGGTTTTTATTATTGTTTCTTTTAAACTTGCTTTTATATGATATTTGTGTTTTTTAAAAAAAGAATTCATTTCTTAAGCAATTCATTTAGTTTTTGAAAGAAAATGTTTAATTTTAGTTGTCCTTAATGGTAATTTAATTTAAGTGATTTTACAAACAACACAACATAACAATTCATTACCAAACAACTTGATGTGTTTCATCAATTATCCCAGCACAGCAGAGGTCAAACAGAATCTAATACTAGCATGAATGCCAATATAACCAATGAACCACGATCACAAACAAAATTGCAACTGTGATTCTAAACCAAGGAAGACAAAGTACAAGATAACAGAAGGAGATGATGCAGGACCACTTAGGGGCAGTTCTGGAGATGACTTTTAAAGGCTGTTCAGGGTTGTGTATAGAGGTGTGAATAGTAATTTTAGGAGATTTTAGGCAAAATCTTTCACGTGTAAATGTTATAGGGTTGATTAGGTATGCATGAGAGGTTGTTTAGGTCTATTGATGAGATGTTTTCAGGTTAGATTGATGGGGTTTTCTTGGAAATTGTAGAAACTATTCACACTAATAGGTTTCTGAGTCACACCTAAAGGATAGAAATACCTAAGCTTCACACCGATGGTTCTTAAAAGGTGAGAGATTGAGTCACACAATCAAAAGCAAATTGCTAGAATTTTATTCATCAAATGTTATTAAAATATTGAAAGATCCATTATATAGGTTGATATAGTACTCAAGGGCCAACATGGACTTATTTTCTATTAAGAAAATACTTATTATCTATTTAGAATAGGAAAAAACTAATAAAGGTAATTACTTTAGAACTAGTAGAATATAACGTAACGAACAAAAACTAAACTAAGACAATTTTCCAGATTTCCCAGCGGATCAGGATGTTACAGATATAACCGTGCCACAAAAGAACATTAGTTTTGCTTCTTTTGATATCTCCATCAGGGAAAACCAACTGAAGAAGAACTATAGGGATGGAAAACAATCTATTTATCTATTTATTGTCAGTCCCCTGATAATCAAAAAATGGTTCTTGAAACATAAGAAATTGAAGCTTTTATGTAATACAACCATAATTGAATTATTAAATAGAAAACCCAAACCCAACACTACTAAATAAGAAACAGAATGCTTTTGATAAAAACTACTCGACAGAAAATATATAAAAAAAAAGGCCCGAAACAGTAAAATTTATAATTAACTGTAAATAAAAAAATTATTGAAATTAAATTTAGAAGTCTTTCATGGTTCTCCATCATCATTTCTTTGAGAAACAAAATTTTGATTAATTCAAGTACACTCTTGTCTTGTGTTGGTGGCACACAATGGATTGGAAAATATTTCTCTATTAAGAAAAAATTTACTTTTGCAAAATTATTCTTGCATAAATACCTTGAGACCAAAGGATGTGGAATGATTTGGAGGACTAGCCGGTGTTACATCTCCATGCATATATGTACTCAAAGACGTAGGGGATGAGGATGAAACAGGGGTCAGCTGAGGCTTTATCCATTGGTCACAATCTTGTGTAATTCTGGATATAGCAGTCTTCAGCCGATCTGTGTACCACAGACATGAATTATGGGTACTTAGTTCAAAATAGTAGCAGCTGATTAGGGGTGAAGGAGCATATCAGAATTGATCAACATGGGACAGGATGGAATTTTGGAGGAAAAAAGGAACCCTTACAATTGAGAGGGTCAGATTTTCCATTTGAATTAGAGTTCTGCTGACCAAATGTTTCAAACACAGAATAGAAGAAAATCTCAAACAACTGGCATATACCCTGCAAAACTATACTGAATCAGGAAAAACAATTTAGAGGGGAAAAAAAACTACAGATTTTTTAAGTTAAATATATAGAAGACAAAAAAACAAGAAATGTAGACAGTATAACATACCTTAAAAAACTCAACATTTACTATTTCTAGTTTCTGCATGAACCTTGCATATTTGTCCATTGATCTAACATGCACAAATAAACACAGCTCAATAAAGCACAATTATGTATAGTTGCAGATTATAATATCCACGTACAAATAGTTATCAGTTAACAGCACAAAATGGCTTTGCACCTGAGAAGACAGAGAGATGATCCTGTCTGTGCAGATATCTCATCATCTTTACAATGTGAAAAGTTACTTTTAGGAACTTTTGGTTTTGAAATTCGACTTGGGAGTTGACTGTCCTCATCAATGAAGTCTGCAAGAAGATCTTCATTTTCATCTTCTGAAAAAGGAGTTCCATTTTTATGACTTGCACCACCACTATGGGGAGACGCCTGATCACCGTGATAACTATCATTAGCATGTCCATCATATTCACCAGCAGTTGCCCCATTAAGCAGGGATGAACTGTGGCCTTCCACTGAAGTGGAGATTATTTTTGGCGAAAATGGATTTCCACTTTTAATCCAAGAGGTAAATCCACTCTTTTTGATAGTGGCATCAATGGAATTCACTGATTTGTTAGAATGATGCAATTTTACATTTGAAGAGATACCGTGAGATGGAACTATCAGGGCAGCCCCATTGCCAACAAGTCCAGCAAAACTAATTGATTGGACTGTATCTGGTGGCAATTTCAGCCAACTTTCCTTTTCCAAAACCATTTTGAGTGCCTGAAAAAGTTTTAAAAAAAAATTATATTGTTTTTCCAAGTATTAGATATTCAGAATTTAGATAAGAAATTTTATTAGAATCACATAAAAGCAAGTTATGTTAATGTGACAGGACAATAAATAAGAAACAAATTGAATTTATTGACTAATAAACTTTACTTCAAAGGGGGGTAATAAAGCTCTGAAGGTAAATGTATCATGCACCTAACAGAGCAGGGATATGAGCAAAGAAAACTAAAATTGTAAAACAAACTAACCCTGGCAACAACTTACATGAATATTTTGCCGATGAAATGCAAGAAAATAGTTTTCGCATACAGCCTTCAACTTCTGTCTGAACTCAACTGCTTCAACTCCACAGAAGGCTTCCCCGGCCAAGATGAATACATTCAAATCTTCGTAATTTTTCAAGAATTGGTGTGTGCTCATAGAGCTAATAGCTGCAGAAGAAAGCAACACTGATACTCGGCTTGTTGTAAGCTGCCAAAGATTCTTTCGCCCTCGCTGAAGAGTTTGTGAAACAAATGCTGTTGCATCTTTTCGCAGATGATACCAAGGAGATCCACTTCTTGATGCTTCACTGCCATTACTTCTAGTTTCATCTGCATCAAAATTGGAATCTAAATACATGTAAGTTGTTGTAGATTCCTCGGTAGGAGATGAATCAAGCATTCTATCTAAAGATTCACGGGGAGATCCATTGCTTCCTAAGGAATCCTGCTTCATGTCAGATGTTTGGTATGCCAAATCCTGAAAACCAATGAACAAGTTTTGAGGATAAATGAGAGAAACAAACACGTGAACAGAAGAAACAACTGACATTGCAGAACCAATGTTATTTATAACACTACATAAGAAATACAAAAAATACCTTCTGACTAAAATAGATTCAAGGGTGGAAAAACTTGTCTCTGGTAATCATGGAAGCTTTCCAGCTCACACTGCTTTTATTATCCCCGTGATTTCGATTAACAGGAAAAAAAAAGGTTTAAGAGGCTAAAGGTTGTTGTAAAAGATCTACATTTAAATTGTTTAGCTTCATTTCATGTAAGAATTCTAGGTTTTCCGGAATTAATGCGCCTCATCTACGATTGGTAATAATGTCTCCATAAAATGTGTAGTCAAAATGAGAAAACAAAACCAAAATTTACTATTACTATAAAAAAAACTAAAAAAGAAGGCACTAGATGCAGAAACAACGCACAAATGATTAACAGTCCAATATGATCCATTAAATTAAGTGACAATCAACAACCGTTACACTTCTAGTTTAGAAACATATTTAAGCAACCATCCAAAGTTTACAAACAAAAAAATGGATAAAGGATAGAAAGGGAAAGAAAGCTTTAGGATACTCAATTTAACCATCAATGTTTGCAAGCCCTGACCTTGTTGTGGAGAGGACTGAAAACATCCCATAAAAGTAAAGAAAAGGAAAAAAAATTAAATTAAACTGGGCATATAAAGAATATAGTCTGACCTTGTGCTCCAGCCGGAAGTTCATTATTTCATGATAGGAACTAATCAACCTGAATAAGACTGCTAATGTTCTCAACAAACACTGCCTGAACTTAGATTCAGGTATCTGAAGGCTTAGATCGCTGTAGGTAAGTCTGGAATGAAATGCACAAAAATATTATGTAACATATAAAAATAATTGAGTTATGATGGATTCAATACAGAAACAGTTAAAGTGAAAAGAAAGTACCTACTGTTCTGCATCTGTATTTCCAGATCCTGCATAAGTTAATCAGTTAACTGAGTAAAGATTACCTTATGAAGATAGTTGACATTAATTTCCATGGAGGACTATGAAAGGAAAGAAATTTTGAAGGGGAAAACCCTTTGAAGAAGTTGAGATTTTAAACAACCTCAACGCATGCATCAATATGCATGTAGGTGCAGAGAGAGATTTTGGACTTGAAATTCATAACTGGGCTATCTATATCTTGCCCACTACTGATTATCTGAAACTAATTTCACTTATAAAATCATGCTCCATCTGACCCAGAGAAATTGTCATATTCGACTTTTCACACATATTAATAATGTTATTAATTGATATTCCATATCAATAATTTTATCCATAATTTCTAAAGACCCCCTTTCCAATTGTAGTAGGTCTCCTGTAAAATGAGCTTTGATTAGGAGCACTGTAGGAAAATATGTGACTTAATATTTCGACCAAACAATCATTTTGGGACAAACAAAAATATAAAGGCAGACAATTTCTTTGGAACAGAGGGAGTAATTGGTTGTATGTACCTCCTGCACAGTATTCTTCAACACAGAGTGGGTTTCTGATAAAACTTCCTGCATATAGAAGCTTTGCAACTTTTCAGCAAGACCAGAGATATCTCCAATTAAAGCATATGCATCAACTACCTGTACAAATTGTAGCAATCTATCATTTGAATCTTCAATTTTGCACACTGCAAGTGGTTCTACTGATTCTTCAAGTTCAGTTTGCCAAGATAACATACTTCGAGTCTCTGACTACTCATTTCTATTATTCATAAAATAAGGGGGATTGTGAGAAAATGTAAAACAACACGAACCTAATACAAGGGTGAGGAGAGAAAACAGAAGTTTTTTTTTTTAATACTACCAATCCACAATTTTGTTGCAAAAGTGTTGCTTGTTTAGGTGCACATGAGCTGATTCAAAACTCAAATACTAAAGTATGGTAACAAGAGAATAAAATGTTAACCAAAAAAGAGGAGGAAGAGAACATGGTTAGACAAGATCAAGAGAAAGCTATCATTTTTTCTCTCAATGGTCTGATAGTTATGCAACAGATACAGCTAACCACCTCCAGAAAACCTCAGCTGAGCTAGAGGAGCAAACATGGTTAGATAAGATCTAGAGAAAGCTATCATTTTTTCTCTCAATGGTCTAACAGTTATGCAAGAGATGGAGCTAACCCCTCCACAAACCCCAAGCAGAGCTAGAGCAGCAAAATCCATTCCTCAGTTTCTGATACAACGCCTCAGAAATGTTAACACTTAAACTGTCATTTTTCAGTTGATTGAGGAAATGACGTCCCGAATCCACAATGATGGTTAAATTAAGCATACACA
>NW_011508251.1:0-807 GCF_000495115.2 Populus euphratica | reverse complement strand
AAAAAATCAAATTAAACCAAATTTAAATTAGAAAAACAAACCGAGCCAAATTAAAAAAATTAAACAAAAATCAAGTCAAATTGAAAAAACTAAATTAAATCGGTATAAACTAATTTTTATCTTAAAAACCAAACCAAAATCAATTAATTTAAATCAATTTTAATTTTTTTAAAAAAATTCATTTAATTATTTTTTTAATATATATCATACCAAATTAAAAATAATCACTCCAAACTCTGGTTACTTGGCGAGAGAGCTACGAAGAGCAGGGGTAGCTATGAGGTCAGCAAATTCGAATGGTTGATCATATGTCTACATCAATAATTTTAAACATTGCTTTTTATTCATTTCAATTTATTCAACTCTTCCATTTGTCTTTCGTCATTACAATATAATGGCTTCAATTATTTTTTTTGGGGGCCTGCTGGAGATTTGAAGGGAAAAAAAAAAAAGTTAGCCATGGGATTTCATATTTAAATAAGGAAGGGATTGCAGAGGAGGCCTCTTTCGTTGTTCAGAAAGATGAGAGTTAGACACGGTTTGAAATTTATATTTTTAAAAATTTAATTTTTATTAAAATTAATATTTTATATATTATGGATCATACACTAATTTTAAAAATAAAAAAACATTATTTTAAAATATTTTGATATAAAAAATATTTTAAAAAACAATTATAATTACATTTTTAAACAAACTCACTTATCCAAAAAGATTTGTTGGGTTTGGATTATTGGATTTCAAGAAATAAAAAATAATAATTTTAATCTTTTTAAAATTAAATGATAAAGCTTTAATATTTAATAT
>NW_011508811.1:0-628 GCF_000495115.2 Populus euphratica | reverse complement strand
ATAAAATGTTAAATAATAACATTGAAAGGAGAAAAACAAGAAAATGATTAAAAAAAAAATTATATTTAATATAAAACAAAACAAAATGAAAAAGGATGAAACTCCAAAAATATAAAACATTCAAAAAAACATAAAGATTAGTTAAAAGAAAGATGATTATAACCGAATTCTTTCTCTATTATTTTTTTTTATCAAAATATTACTATTTTTACTTTTTAGTTAGATAAAAAACCAAATGGTTGGCCTGAGCAAAATCATATCAGCACCTGTTGATTCTTTTTGTTATTATTTTTTATCAAAATAATATTATTTTTATTTAATGTGCAATAAAAAAAATCTAATTAACCTTAGTAATCCCAGTTATCCAAACAGGAGATGATGAGGATCGACTCTCGAACCGGATTTTAAAAACAAGATAAAAAAAGTATAAAGTAAAATATAAAAATTTAATAAAATTAAATAATGAGACATGAAATTGCAACAAAAGAATTAATAAAAAAACTAAAAATAAAAGGAATTGTAATCTTAAATCTTGAGAACGAGGATCAAATCCAACAACAACAAAAATTAAAATTAAATGATTAGATATTAAATAGAAAAATAGAATTCAATTAGAAAATGATTAAAA
>NW_011508248.1:0-808 GCF_000495115.2 Populus euphratica | reverse complement strand
AGTATGTTGGTTGGGTTTAGTTGACTAATTTTTAAAAACCTTAACGCGTGATTATTGTTTTTAAAATTTTTTAACTCCTTATTATTTAATTTTAAGGGGTTAGCTCGAGCAAGATAAGATATTCAACCTCCGAGGAGGACTGAATCAAAAGGGCAACAGAGTCATTTTGCCCTCCACCTTGATATAATATTTATATATTCGGTCTCCTTTCTTAAAAAAAGGAAAAAACAATTTAATCCTTGAAAAGAAAACCATCACTTTTGCCTTAAAAAACAATGTTTATTAATATATTTAAATAGCTAATTTTCCGTGAGAAGAAAAGGATATCATCGGTTGTCTCAAATCTTTATTTCCTGATTTTTTCCTTAGCGCGATTTGTTACGAGAATCTAGTGAAAAATACTTTAAATGAGCAAGGAAATTCAGAGCTGCGTAATTATAAACTCAGACCTCGGAAAAGAAAGAATGAAAGAAAGACTTCCGACCGGTGAGACAGGGCTCCATCAGTAGCTGACGTAGGAGGGTAGCACTACCCGTACGAGTTCTATGTATTTTTTAGTTTGTTGGGTTTAGGCCCAAAACACAAGGACTCCTGTGGCCCTGTGGCGTGTCGTTGTTATTGGGAAAGAAAATTATATCTTGATCATTTCACTCTGGATTTGGGCTTTAATTTTTCTGGACCCAGGTTCGAAGTATACGAAAGCTTCTGCTTCTCCACCTGTGACGAAAGCAAGCCTTAGGTTCTGTAGGCTGTTACCTGGCAAATAGATAATGGGCTTAACTGGAGAGATCAATAAAATTCATGTTAA
>NW_011508249.1:0-808 GCF_000495115.2 Populus euphratica | reverse complement strand
AGCTCTGAGGGCTTGGAAAGGGGCTAATGTTATCTTTTCATATAAAGTTAAAGTTTTATTTTCCCCATTGGTTGAAAAAATTGAAGCTTTGGTTGTGGATGTATTTTAGTATTTCATATAGACTCATTGATATTAAACATTTCAGCAGAGCTATGATAATCTTTTAATGATTATTTTCTTGGGAAAAATAGTATTTTATCCCCATAGTTACCAAAATTAAGACTTATTGTCAAGGGGTTCTTTAACCTTTAACATTGTAAAATAATTAAAATACATTGTTTTATCCTCTGTTTGTTTGTTGTTTGTTTATATCTAACATGAGTTGCTAGACCCAAGCATTTTGGGTATGCCAACCACACCAAACCCAAGTTACTTTGGTTTGACAATAATACGAGTCTTAATAGCCTTGGATCTAGCAACCATGTTTGATGTCATATGAGATGACCAAAAGATTGATTTCTCCCAAATGCAGGAGTGTCGAAATAATAAATAACTCGGTAAGACTGGGGTCAAATCACAGAAAGGTTAATTGTATAAATTATAAATAACATAAATACAATAAAAACAAATATAATAATAATAGTAGTAGTAGTAGTAGTAGTAACAGTAATAATATTAATATTAGTAGTAGTAATAATAATACTAATAATAATACTAATACTAGTACTAGTAGTAGTAATAATAATACTAATAATATTAATAATAATAATAATAGTTCTAGTAGTAGTGGTAGTGGTGGTAGTAGTAGTAATAATAATAATAATAATACAAGAAGAAGAAGAAGAAGTTGATGAAAACTTTGAGATGA
>NW_011508243.1:0-809 GCF_000495115.2 Populus euphratica | reverse complement strand
TTAATTAAATAAATTCAATAATATTTAGAAAAGTTACTGATAATGACTAGAGTGGAACATGAACTGTCCAAAAACAAGTATATCCAAACACTTTTAGATGGTTCGTATATTCTATTTTGTTTATCATTGGTGATTTTATTTGATATAATTAAATTTATTTTATTAAAATTTTTTTAATTATACTAGTGATATTATCATCAAAGCTTCAATATATTTTTAGAATTCTTTAATTTTATTTTTTCACTTTTCTCTCTTTTCTATTCCTTCGTAATTACAAGGAGGAGAAAAGAGAAAGGAATAACAAATAATAATAATGGAGGTAGATTAAAGCTCTGATGATTATATTACTACTATTTTAAAGAAAAATTTAATGATATTGAGAAAAAAAATTAAAGGAAAAAAGAAAAAAGAAAACACTAACTAGATGTTTATAAAAAAATAAACTAAAAACTTGTTCTAGATGTTGTTGTAAAATTAGAGTAAAAATTAATCTATTGTATATAATTTGTTGCTGAATTCGTTGTCAGTTTCAATTTCAATAATGGAAAAACAAGAAAAATATATTCTAGTTTTACAGCAGAATCAACAACAAAAGTGAAAAGCTCACCTGACGATTTTTTTCTTAATTATATAATTATTTCTGAACAACCATCAGAACCCCAACCCATGTGATAGGGAAAATTGCTGAAGAAGCAACCAAGCTGACAAAGACGGATGATCATGTTTAGATTCTCTCCGATTCTTGTAAAGTTTACTTGAAATTGCTTTCGACTTTTTGAACCTACAGATTAATCAATTTGCTTAACCCT
>NW_011508246.1:0-809 GCF_000495115.2 Populus euphratica | reverse complement strand
AATTTTAGTGATATCTCTCCAATTGAGACTAATAATGAAAGCCCCCCTATAAGAATGTATAGGACATTAAGTCAAACAACATACCCAGAACTCATCATAATCCAATGATGGACAACAAAGATTTACCTGTCTAAGTTTTATGCCATCAATATGTCTTCTTACCAGCTTCTCTTCAACTCTCTAAACCACCTAAATATCTCTTTTTAATTACTTATTGACTCTTTTAATCACTCTAAATTAACCTTTTGGTGAAGATTTTATCAATAAATGAGAATAAAAAATAAAAAAACTCTAACCCCTGTCTTATTCTTGCAAGTCCATCACGAGAGAGAAAGAATGCAAGGATATTTATAGAGCCATCCTCTTATTAATTTTACTTTGACCCTTATTTTTTTAATCATTTGTACACTAACCCCTAATCTTTTGTTATTTGCACATTAACCCCTCTTAGTCTTACATATTCATTTTACCCCATAAATTTTTTCTTTCTAATAATTTAGTCATATACACCCTTTTCATTTCATTAGTTTAACCATTTTTATCCTAATTAAATTTTTTTCTTAATTTAATTTAGCCCACTTTACTATCAAGTTAATTTCTCATATTTTACTAATCTAAAAAAATTATAACTAGAGGTTTATATTTATAATTTTTTTATTTATTTTTTATAAGGTTATTATATTTGATAACTTTGATCATAAATTTCATAGATTAACTTTTATCAATATAATATATTATTGTCTTTTTATTTCATTCTCGAAGCTTTTTTTTTTGTTAATTTTAACATTGGACAATTCATCATTTGAGTT
>NW_011508244.1:0-809 GCF_000495115.2 Populus euphratica | reverse complement strand
TTTTCTCAATTTAATCCTTTAATATCTAATTAATTTTGAATTAATCTCTATAATTTATTTTCTTTTATCTTCTATAATGTTATCAAAGTTTCAAACAAATATCATAACATTTGATATATATTCGATTTTACAATGGTATATGTTTTGTTATCATGTAATTAAGTGAAAAATAGATTTAGAAAAATAAAATTATCAAATAGATTCCATGATCTAGGTTATAGGTTAAATGAGAAAAGTCACGAAACCCGAGTCGATCCAATAATTTGTTATCTCAATGTTAAGAAAATAGTTATATCACCTTGAAATTTCTTTGAAAGCTAAATCACTTTTTTTTTTCCTTTCATACATGTTGTATGAGGATGTTTGTTTCTATGGTTGCTTCTGTTTTTGAAGTAAATCATAGAAAAAAAATGTTTGGTAAATTATAAAACATAATTTATTGTTTGTGGAACCCAATATAATTTGCATTTAAAACTCAGGTTAATCGAAAGCAGCTTCAAGCAGCTTCTCTTTTTATATTGTCTATGGAGAGTAAATTAATTCAATTTTCAATATGCCCAAACTTAAATATATTGGATCGAGTTCGATCCAGTAAAAAAAATCTATTTTTTTCTATTTTTAATTATTTTTTATTTGAAAAACTAGTGTTTAACATTATTCAATGATACTACATAAATTAAAAGGAGATCACATGATGACATAACATTTGCAGAATTTGATTGTAGTCTCAATTTTGTTTCTGATGATATTTTACCTGATTTTATTGCACGCTTAAAAAACCATAGAAACTATAGTTCTTGTCAGATGAA
>NW_011508208.1:0-821 GCF_000495115.2 Populus euphratica | reverse complement strand
TTAAAAATTATTTTAAAAAATATTATTGATATATTTTTTTAATAAAAAATATTTTAAAAAATAATTATAACGACACTTCATCCAAACATATAATTGCTCGACCAATGTGATACCAAATATGGGCATCAAATGAAGCAGCAGTGAGAATGACTTGAGGGAAGCTTGTGGCATGCTGAATGGTTCTATTGAAAAAACTGATGCCTTGTTGCACCCTGGTCAGAAAACCAATGCCGTGTAATCCTTCCGACCACCATTCATAGGCAAGAATGCCAAGCCTCGGAATTGCCGGGGATGTGTCAACAAGCTGCGTTGCCTTTTCCTCAAACGTTAGTCTAGAGACAAGGTCTTCTGCTCTTCGGCTTACAGGCAGCGTGGTTTTGCAAAAATCATACGTCTTTGTTGATGGGTCAGATGAATCACACGAGTATGGAGGTTGTGAAGCAGAAGCACACGAGTAAGGATCCTGTGGGTGAGATGAATCTGTCGACTCAACACACAAGTGATGCGAAGTAATATGGAATATGAGAAAAATGACCAAGTTTTTGAGTTTCATTCTGTGAGTTTGTTGATAAGAACTGAATAGATGGAATGAATTATATTTGTGTTTAAAGTTTTATAGGAAAAAGGGTCAGGTGACAATCCTGATATTCAGAATTTGTGAGGTTTGACAATTTCTTCCCCAGGACGAGGGCTCTAAATCACTTGGCTCTTGGGGATCTGTGAGGTTTGACAATTTCTAGGAAAACTAAATCTGCTATACGCTTTACTTTTCGAGTTGTTACGGTGCCTGAAGAGGGTGTTTGGTGGGAGGTGTGGTTAGT
>NW_011508245.1:0-809 GCF_000495115.2 Populus euphratica | reverse complement strand
TTTTTCTACCTTTGAAAAATTAAATTAAAATTTAGTTGAATTTAAATATAAAAATCTTTAAGAAAACTTCTTAAAGCTTATTGCTTTTTAAAATCTAATCTAATTAATATTTTATGAAGGATTTAATTCAAGTGATTTTTATTTGAGTAATTTTTATTTTTATTTTTATTTTTTTATTAGTCAATTAATTTTTAATTATTTGATTAAAAAATCACATTTTGCACATGTTACTCTATGATTTTAATTTAGTTTAAAATTATTTATTGGTTGCATGTTATAAAACTAAATAAGATGAGTTTTATTATTTTTTACTAATTAAAGGACTAAAATCTGATGACATGTTATATCATCACTTGAAGAGGAATGAGGAAAAAAATATATTTTATTACTTAATGTGAGACCAGTCAGTTGTAATGTTTGTCTTATAATGTAGAAATATTATTTTGATAATATTAAATACGGATTAAGCTAAGAGGAGTCCAGCATCACATAATATGGTGCATTATGAGAAGCTTGTGAACATTATTTTGGTGGAGAGGATATATTATTTTGGTAGAAAGGATTTCACCATCATTTTACGTGGTACATATTAAAAAACACGATAAGTTTAATGTTGTAAATTTTAAAAAATCATTAATAAAAAATATATTTTTATTTTATTATCTTGCACTTAGTAAAATTCTTGACAGAAAATATGCAAAAGTTGTCAAATAAAGAGTTTAACATCACTATAATAGAAGTTGTTAACAGATAAAATAGTAATGATTTTGTGTGCAAGAATTAAATCTTGAATGAATTGAACAATATAT
>NW_011508241.1:0-810 GCF_000495115.2 Populus euphratica | reverse complement strand
TGATATTATATACAACATAGTACGGGTAATAATCTAGTGATCTTGAACATGTTATCTCCAATATATTAACAAATTCATTTAACTATATAAGGCTTGATTGTAATCAATTTCTTTTATGGAGTGGATTACTAGATTAATCTATATGAATTATTTTATATAAAATAATATCATTTTAGTTTATTTAAAAATAACTTTTTGAATTTAATGTAGTCAAGTTTCATTTAGGTTTGATTATTTAAAAAATTATTATGAAAATTCAATTATACAGAATTGGATGACTTAACAAGCTAAACTAATCAAATGTGAATGAAACTATTAAAAAGGACATCAATCTTTTAATCGTGTCAGCAGCATCACTCACTAAATTATTAAAAAGTTAATTAGTTGGGTTTAGATAAGGTATTGAATAACATAATGTATTTAATCTTCTTAAGGAAAGCCCAAGGTAAACACCTTTATTAGCATTACTTGACTTTACTAAAACTTTTGAGATTGAGTGTAATACCTCAAGAATAGTTATTGAAGTTTTTTATTTTTTAAATGCAAAAGAAGTGGTAATTGCCTATTTAGTGAAAAGCTTAATAGAGCAGGATTGAATTATCAAATTTACAATAAAGAGCATTCTACATTAGCGAGAGCTTTAGAGACTTGACAACATTATTTATGAATGAAAGATTTTGTCATGCATTCGAATCATAAGTCTTTAAAGCATCTAAAATGAAAAGGTAAGCTGAATAAGATGCATAATATGTGGGTTGAATTTATTAAAACCTTTTTATATATTATTAAGTATAAGCATGGAAAGGATAA
>NW_011500699.1:98484-100402 GCF_000495115.2 Populus euphratica | reverse complement strand
TTTAGTTATGTCACTTATATTATACTATTCTTACACCATTAATGTAACCTTTTTAGCTTGATATAATAAACTTAACTAAACATAATGAAAGAAGGGAAACATAAATAAATAAGACAAAAACATAGAAGTTAACTAAATAAAGGAAAGGAAATGAAAAGCATAAACAAGAGATTAATTAAAAACAAAACTTAAAACATTATAAAAATTTAAAGAAAAAAAGCAAGAACATGATCTTGATCTGAAAACTAAGATGCCTAAATGCATGGCAAATGCCTCCTTTATAGGACAAAATTGGGAACAATTGATTTGTTGACTAATTGTTGAGTGGGTGACCAACTTTTGACTTGGTGACAATCTTTTTATTCTTGTTCGAATAAAACATCATTGTTACTGTCCAAATTTGAACAAACTTAAATCATGAAAATTTTAGGAAATTGACTCATTTTTCTAGAAAAAAATTGAGGTCATTTGGATGGCTAAAACACAAGATATGGGCTAAATACTGAACATTATCTAGGTTGCAGGACAACTTTGAACTTCTCAACTTAAATCATGAAAATTTTAGGAAATTGGCTCATTTTTCTAGAAAAAAATTGAGGTCATTTGGATGGCTAAAACACAAGATATGGGCTAAATACTGAACATTATTTAGGTTGCAGGACAATTTTGAACTTCTCCATTGTTACTAAGATTTGGGCTTCCAAACAACAAAATTGAGTTTTTCTTTCCCATGAATGCTTCAGACCTATATATTAGCTTCCATCCATGTAGATCAAAACTAAATTCAAGATCTACAGCTCCAAATATGACCCAATGAGCGAACATTGTTCTAGTTTGGGTTAAACCAGCATCTCTTTTCTAAATTTGTCCATCTCTTTATTTTTTTAGTTTCAGTACTTAAACTCATCAATTAATCCTTTCATTTATGTAATAAGGCTATATTTAAGATGAATATTTATCATAAATTAAAGGTATCTAATAGTATCAAACTTGTTATTAAAAAACATGTTTTAGTTAAGGAGTTATTGATACTTCAAGTGCAAAATGATGATATTAAACCTTGATAAAAATTCACTTTTAACTACTAGTCAATATACTATGTAAACTTAATAAATCAATATACATACTTAAATAAGCTTCCGAACAATAGTATCTTAAATCTAATGATACTATTTATTCCTTTAAATTAAAAAAAAACACTATTAACTAGTGTATAGTTTTGAAGGTCAATGGAAGTATGTTTATGTTTCGAATTCTATATATTGATGATATATAGCTTGCAACTAATGATCTTGGTTTATGATTAGTACTTAAAAGTGTATTTTTATTAAGGTTTTATATTATCGCATTGCACATAAAGTATCATTAAATTCCTTAATTTAAGCATGTTTTATAATAACAAGTCTGATAATATAAGATAGCTTTAATTTATGGTAAATGCTCATTTTAAATTTAAGCATATCTCATAATTCAAAATTGATTGATGTGATTAACTATGAAAAGTGAAAAGACAATGAGAGGGCTAAACTTAAAAAAAGAGATGTTGATTCAGTCTAAATTGAAACACTGTTTGGTCATTAAGTTATATCTAGAGCTGTAGAACTTGGATTTGGGTTGGTTCTATATGGATGGAAAGGTAAGATATAAGCTTAAAACTTTCATGGGAGTCCAAGATTCAAAAAGCCTGTTTTCAAGTTCAAATTGTAGTAACAATAGAGAAGTCAAAATTTATCCTACAATCCAAATACTATTTAGTGTTCAGCCCATATCTCGAGTTCTAGAAGTCCTAGTGACCTCAATATTTTTTCTGTTGGAAACCTAAGATAATTTTTTAGAACTTTTATAAAGACAATCTGTTTAAATTTTGATGTTAACAATAACATTTTTTCAGACGAGAAGATAAAGATTGTCACCAAGT